>NW_024735503.1:2941214-2950920 GCF_018991925.1 Homarus americanus | reverse complement strand
AAAAATATAACAATGTCCCCTGATAGAGTATAACAAAGTCCCCTGGTCGAGGATAACAAAGTCCCCTCATCGAGTATAACAAACTCCCAATATCGGGTATCAGAAACCCCCTTGATCGAGTATAAAAAAGTCCCCTGATCGAATGTAAGAAAGTCCCCAAATCGAGTATAACAAACACCCTTAATGGAGTATAACAATGGCCCCTGATCGACTATAACAAAGTCCCCACATCGAGTGAAACAAATTCCCCTGTACGAGTATAACAAAGCCCCTGATCGAGTATAACAAAGTCCCCTCATCGAGTATAAAAAAGCCCCCTGATCGAGTATAACAAAGTCCCCTCATCGAGTATAACAAAGCCCACTGGTCGTGTATAACAAAGTCCCCTGATCGAGTATAACAAAGTTCCCTGATCGAGTATAACAAAGCCCTCTCATCGAGTATAACAAAGCCCCCTCATCGAGTATAAAAATGCCCCCTGGTCGAGTATAACAAAGTCCCCTGGTCGATTATAACAAACTCCCATGATCGAGTATAAGAAAGTCCCCTGATCGAGTATAAGAAAGTCCCCTGATCGAGTATAACAAAGCCCCCTGATCGAGTATAACAAAGTCCCTTCATCGAGTATAACAAAGTCCCAAGATTGAGTATAACAAAGTCCCCTGATCGAGTATATCAAAGTCCCCTGATCAAATATAAGAAAGTCCCCTGATCGAGTATAACAAAGACCTTTAATGGAGCATATGAATGGCCCCTGATCGAGTATAACAAAGTCCCAATATCGCGAATAACAAAGTCCCCTAATCGAGTATAACAAAGTCCCCTGATCGAGAATAACAAAGTCCCCTGATCGAGTATAAAAAAGCCACCTGATCGAGTATAACAAAGTCCCCTAATAGGAATATAACAATGTCCCCTGATAGAGTATAACAATATCCGCTGGTCGAGTATAACAAAGTCCCCTGGTCGAGTATAACAAAGTCCCCTGATCGAATATAAGAAAGTCCCTTGATCGAGTATAACAAAATCCCCTAATCGAAAATAACAAAGAGCTCTGATCGAAGTATAACAAAGCCCCCCTGATCGAGTATAACAAAGACCCTTAATGGAGTATAACAATGGCCCCTGATCGAGTAAAACAAAGTCCCCTAGTCGAGTATAAGAAAGTCCCCTAATCGAATATAAGAAAGTCCCCTGATCGAGTATAACAAAATCCCCTGATCGAGTATAACAAAGTCCCCTGTTCGAGTATAACAAAGCCCTCTCATCGAGTATAAGAAAGCCCCCTCATCGAGTATAAAAAAGTCCCCTGGTCGATTATAACAAACTCCCATGATCGAGTATAACAAAGTCCCCTGATCGAATATAAGAAAGTCCCCTGATCGAGTATAACAAAATCCCCTAATCGAAAATAACAAAGAGCTCTGATCGAAGTATAACAAAGCCCCCTGATCGAGTATAACAAAGACCCTTATTGGAGTATAACAATGGCCCCTGATCGAGTAAAACAAAGTCCCCTAGTCGAGTATAAGAAAGTCCCCTGATCGAATATAAGAAAGTCCCCTGATCGAGTATAACAAAATCCCCTGATCGAGTATAACAAAGGCCCCTCATCGAGTATAACAAAGTCCCGTGATCGGGTATAACGAAGGCCCTAATCGAGTAAAGCAAAGGCCCCTCATCGACTGTAACAAAGTCCCCACATCGAGTGTAACAAATTTCCCTGAAAGAGTATAACAAAGCCCCTGATCGAGTATAACAAAGTCCCCTGATCGAGTATAACAAAGTCCCCTGATCGAGTATAACAAAGTCCCCTGGTCGAGTATAACAAAGCGCTCTCATCGAGTATAACAAAGCCCCCTCATCGAGTATAAAAAAGTCCCCTGGTCGATTATAACAAACTCCCATGATCGAGTATAACAAAGTCCCCTGATCGAATATAAGAAAGTCCCCTGATCGAGTATAACAAAATCCCCTGATCGAAAATAAGAAAGTCCTCTGATCGAGTATAACAAAGGCCCCTAATCTAAAATAACAAAGTCCACTATTCGAGTATAACAATGTCCCCTGATCGGGTATAACAAAGGCCCCAGATCGAGTATAAGAAAGGCCCCTGAATCGGTATAACAAAGTCCCCTGATGGAGTATAACAAATGCCCCTAATCGAGTATAGAAAAGTCCCCTGATCGAGTATAACAAATTCCCCTGATCGAGTATAACAAAGCCCCTTCACCAAGTATAACAAAGCCCCCTCATCGAGTATAAAAAAGCCCCTGGTCGAGTATAACAAAGTGCCCTGGTCGAGTATAACAAAGTCCTATGATCGAGTATAACAAAGGCCCCTCATCGAGTATAACAAAGGCCCCTAGTCGCGTATAACATAGTCCCCTCATCGAGTATAACAAAGTCCCCTGATCGAGTATAACAAAGTCCCCTGATCGAGTATAACAAACTCCCCTGATCGAATATAACAAATTTCCCTGCTCGAGTATAACAAAGATACCTGTTCGAGTATAACAAAGTCACTTGATCGAATATAAGAAAGCCATTGATCGAGTATAACAAAGTCCCCTCATCGAGTAAAACAAAGTCCCAAGATCGAGTATAACAAAGTCCCCTGATCGAGTATAACAAAGTCCCCTGATCGAATATAAGAAAGTCCCTGATCGATCACAACAAAATCCCCTGATCGAAAATAACAAAGTCCTCTGATGGAGTATAACAAAGCCCCCTGATCGAGTATAACAAAGGCCCGTGATCGAATACAACAAAGTCCCCTGATCGAGTATAACAAAGACCCTTAATGGAGTATAACAATGGCCCCTGATAGAGTATAACAAAGTCCCAAAATCGAGTAAAACAAAGTCCCCTGATCGAGTATAACAAAGTCCCCTGATCGAATATAAGAAAGTCCCTTCATCGAGTATAACAAAATCCCCTGATCGAAAATGACAAAGTGCTCTGATCGAAGTATAACAAAGCCCCCTGATCGAGTATAACAAAGACCCCTGATCGAATACAACAAAGTCCTCTGATCGAGTATAACAAAGACCCTTAATGGAGTATAACAATGGCCCCTGATCGAGTATAACAAAGTCCCAAGATCGAGTATAACAAAGTCCCTGATAGAGTATAACAAAGTCCCCTCATCGACTGTAACAAAGTCCTCACATCGAGTGTAACAAATTCCCCTGATCGAGTATAACAAAGCCCCTGACCGAGTATAACAAAGTCCCCTCATCGAGTATAAAAAAGCCCCCTGATCGAGTATAACAAAGTACCCTGATCGAATATAACAAAGTCCCCTGATCGAGTATAACAAAGTCTCCTTTTCGAGTATAACAAAGTCCCTGATCGAGTATAACAAAGCCCTCTCATTGAGTATAACAAAGCCCCTCATCGAGTATAAAAAAGCCCCCTGGTCGAGTATAACAAAGTCCCCTGGTCGAGTATAACAAAGTCCCCTGATCGAGTATAACAATTCCCTCTCATCGAGTATAACAAAGCCCTCTCATCGAGTATAACAAAGCCCTCTCATCGAGTATAACAAAGTCCCCTCATCGAGTATAAAAAGCCCCCTGGTCGAGTATAACAAAGTCCCCTGATTGAGTATAACAAAGTCCCCTGGTCGGAGTATAACAAAGTCCCTGATCGAGTATATAACAATTCCCTCTCATCAGGTATAACAAAGCCTCTCATCGAGGTATAACAAAGCCCTCTCATCGAGTATAACAAACCCCCTCATCGAGTATAAAAAGCCCCCTGGTCAAGTATAACAAAGTCCCCTGATTGAGTATAACAAAGTCCCCTGGTCGAGTACAACAAAGTCCCCTGATCGAGTATAACAATTCCCTCTCATCGAGTATAACAAAGCCCTCTCATCGAGTATAACAAAGCCCCCTCATCGAGTATAAAAAAGTCCCCTGGTCGATTATAACAAACTCCCATGATCGAGTATAACAAAGTCCCCTGATCGAATATATGAAAGTCCCCTGATCGAGTATAACAAAATCCCCTGATCGAAAATAACAAAGTCCTCTGATCGAGTATAACAAAGGCCCCTAATCGAATATAAGAAAGTCCGCTAGTCGAGTATAACAATGTCCCTTGATCGGGTATAACAAAGGCCCCAGATCGAGTATAACAAAGGCCCCTGAATCGGTATAACAAAGTCCCCTGATGGAGTATAACAAAGGCCCCTTTTCGATTATAACAAAGGCCCCTGATCGAGTAACACAAATTCCCCTGATCGAGTATAACAAAGTCCACTCATGGAGTATGACAAAGTCCCCTAATCGAGTATAACAAAATCCCCTGATCGAGTATAACAAAGGCCCCTGATCGAGTATAACAAAGGCCCCTGATCGAGTATAACAAATTCCCCTGATCGAGTATAAAAAAGGCCCCTCATCGAGTATAAAAGGCCCCCTGATCGAGTATAACAATGTCCCCTGATTGAGTAAAAAAAATCCCCTGATCGATTACAACAAAGTCCCCTGATCGAGTATAACAAAGTCCCTTCATCGAGTTTAACAAAATCCCCTCATCGTGTATAACAAAGTCCCAAAATCGAGTATAACAAAGGCCCCTAATCGAGTATAACATAGGCCCCTTTTCGAGTATAACAAAGTCCCCTGATCGAGTATAAAAAAGCCACCTGATCGAGTATAACAAAGTCCCCTGATAGAAATATAACAAAGTCCCCTGATAGAGTATAACAAAGTCCCCTGATAGAGTATAACAAAGTCCCCTGATAGAGTATAACAAAGTCCCCTGATCGAGTATAACAAAGCCCCTTCACCAAGTATAACAAAGCCCCCTCATCGAGTATAAAAAAGCCCCTGGTCGAGTATAACAAAGTGCCCTGGTCGAGTATAACAAAGTCCTATGATCGAGTATAACAAAGGCCCCTGATCGAGTATAACAAAGTCCCCTGATCGAGTATAACAAAGTCCCCTGCTCGAGTATAACAAAGACACCTGATCGAGTATAACAAAGTCACTTGATCGAATATAAGAAAGCCCTGATCGGGTATAACAAAGTCCCCTCATCGAGTAAAACAAAGTCCCAAAATCGAGTATAACAAAGTTCCCTGATCGAGTATAACAAAGTCCCCTGATCGAATATAAGAAAGTCCCTGATCGAGTACAACAAAATCCCCTGATCGAAAATAACAAAGTCCTCTGATGGAGTATAACAAAGCCCCCTGATCGAGTATAACAAAGTACCAAGACCGAGTAGAACAAAGTCTCTTGATCGAATATAACAAAGTCCCCTGATCGAATATAACAAAGTTCCCTGATCGAGTGTAAGGTCCCTGATCAGGTATAACAATGTCCCTGATTGGTAAAAAAGTCCCTGATCGATTACAACAAAGTCCCCTGATCGAGTATAACAAAGTCCCTTCATCGAGTATAACAAAATCCCCTCATCGTGTATAACAAAGTCCCAAAATCGAGTATATCAAAGGCCCCTAATCGAGTATAACAAAGGCCCCTCATCGAGTATAACAAAGTCCCCTGATCGAGCATAAAAAAGCCACCTGATCGAGTATAACAAAGTCCCCTTCTAGAAATATAACAAAGTCCCCTGATCGAGTATAACAAAGTCCCCTGATAGGGTATAACAAAGTCCCCTGATAGAATATAACAAAGTCCCCTGATAGAGTATAACAAAATCCCCTGATAGAGTATAACAAATTCCCCTGATAGAGTATAACAAAGCCCCCTCATCGAGTATAAAAAAGCCCCTGGTCGAGTATAACAAAGTGTCCTGGTCGATTATAACAAAGTCCTATGATCGAGTATAACAAAGGCCCCTGATCGAGTATAACAAAGTCCTGATCAGGTATAACGAGTCCCTGCTCCGAGGTATAACAAAGACACCTGATCCCACGAGTATAACAAAGTCACTTGATCGAATATAAGAAAGCCCTGATCGGGTATAACAAAGTCCCTCATCAGGTAAAACAAAGTCCCAAAATCAGGTATAACAAAGTTCCCTGATCGAGTATAACAAAGTCCCTGATCGAATATAAAGAAAAGTCCTGATCCGAGTACAGCAAAAATCCTGATCGAAAATAACAAAGTCCTCTGATGGAGTAAAACAAAGGCCCCTGATCGAGTATAACAAAGTCCCCTTATCGAGTATAACAAAGGCCCCTCATCGAGTACAACAAAGGCCCCTTATCGAGTATAACACAGGCCCCTCATCGAGTATAAAAAGCCCCCTGGTCGAGTATAACAAAGTCCCCTGATCGCTTATAACAAAATCCTCTGATCGAGTATAACAAAGTCCCTTCATCGAGTATAACAAAGTCCCCTCATCGAGTATAACAAAGTCCCAAGATCGAGTATAACAAAGGCCCCTTATCGAGTATAACAAAGCCCTCTCATCGAGTATAACAAAGCCCTCTCATCGAGTATAAAAAGTCCCCTGGTCGATTATAACAAACTCCCCTGGTCGATTATAACAAACTCCCCTGGTTGAGTATAACAAAGTCCCTGATCGAGTAAAACAAAGCCCTCTCATCGAGTATAACAAAGCCCTCATCGAGTAAAAATATCCCCCTGGTCGAGTATAACAAAGTCCCCTGGTCGATTATAACAAACACCCATGATCGAGGATAACAAATTCCCGTGATCGAGTATAACAAAGTCAAATGATCGAGTATAACAAAGGCACCTTATCGAGTATAACAAAGGCCCCTCATCGAGTATAAAAAGCCCCCTGGTCGAGTATAACAAAGTCCCCTAATCGAGTAAAAAAAAGTCCCCTGATCGATTATAACAAAATCCTCTGATCGAGTATAAGAAAGTCCCTTCATCGAATATAACAAAGTCCCCTCATCGAGTATAACAAAGTCCCAAGATCGAGTATAACAAAGGCCCCTTATCGAGTATAACATAGGCCCCTTATCGAGTATAACAAAGTCCCCTCATCGAGCATAACAATTTCCCCTGATCGAGTATAACAAAGTCCCCTGATCGAGTAAAGCAAAGCTCCTTCATCGAGTATAACAAAGCCCCCTATTCGAGTATAAAAATGCCCCCTGGTCGAGTATAACAAAGTTCCTGCTCGAGGTATAACAAGATCCCAAGATCGAAAATAACAAAAGCCCCTAATCGAATATAAAAAAGGCCCCTCATCGAGTATAACAAAGTCCCCTGATCAGGTATAACAAAGCCCCTTCATCGAGCATAACAAAGTCCCCTGATCGAGTATAACAAAGTCCCCTGATCAAGTATAACAAAGCCACCTCATCGAGTACAACAAAGTCCCCTGATCAAGGATAACAAAGTCATCTGATAGAGTATAACAAAGTCCCTTGATCGAGTATAACAAGGTACCCTTATCGAGAATGACAAAGGCCCCTGATCGAGTATAACAAAAGTCCCTGATCGAGTATAACAAAGCCCCTGTTCAAGGAATAACAAAGTTCCCTGATCGAGTATAAAAAGCCACCTGATCGAGTATAACAATCTCCTAATAAAAATATAACAATGTCCCTGATAGAGTATAATACAATGGCCTTGTCGAGTATAACAAAGTCCCCTCATCGAGTATAACGAAGTCCAAATATCGAGGTATAAAACCCCTTGATCAGTATAAAAAGTCCTGATCGAGTATAACAAAAGCCCCCTGATCGAGTATAACAAAATCCCAAGATCAGGTATAAAGTCCCCTGATCAGTATATCAAAGTCCCTGATCCGAATATAGAAAGTCCCTGATCCGAGTACAACAAAGAAGACCCTTAATGGGTATAACAATGGCTGATCGAGTATAACAAAGTCCAAGATCGAGAGTATAACAAGTCCCTGATCGAGTATAACAAAGTCCGCGATCGAGAATAACAAAAGTCCCTGATCGAGTATAAAAAAGCCACCTGATAGAGTATGACAAAGTCCCCTAATAGAAATATAACAATGTCCCCTGATAGAGTATAACAATGGCCCCTGGTCGAGTATAACAAAGTCCCCTGATCGAGTATAACAAAGTCCCCTGGTCGAGTATAACAAAGTTCTCTGATCGAGTATAACAAAGTCCCCTGATCGAGTATAACAAAGTCCCTTCTTCCAGTATAACAAAGTCCCCTCATCGAGTATAACAAAGTCCCAAGCTCGAGTATAACAAAGGCCCCTGATCGAGGATAACAAAGGCCCCTGATCGAGTATAACAAAGTCCCCTCATCGAGTATAACAAACGCCCCTCATCGAGTGTAACAAAGGCCCTGATCGAGTATAACAAAGTCCCAAGATCGAGTATAACAAAGCTCCCTGATCGAGTATAACAAAGTCCCATGATCGAGTATAATAAAGGCCCATGATCGAGTATAACAAAGGCCCCTGGAAGAGTATAAAAAAGCCCCTGATCGAGTATAAAAAAGTCACCTGGTCGAGTATAACAAAGTGCCATGATCGAGTATAACATAGTCCCAATATTGAGTATAACAAAGTCCCCTGATCGAATATAAAAAAGCACCCTGGTCGAGAATAACAAAGTGCCATGATCGAGTATAACAAAGTCCAAATATCGAATATAATAACCCCCCTTGATCGAGTATAAAAAAGTCCCCTGATCGAGTATAACAAAGCCCCCTGATCGAGGATAACAAAGTCCCAAGATCGAGTATAACAAAGTTCACTGATCGAGTATATCAAAGTCCTCTGATCGAATATAAGAAAGTCCCCTGATCGAATACAACAAAGACCCTTAATGGTGTATAACAATGGCCCCTGATCGGGTATAACAAAGTCCCAAGATCGAGTATAACAAAGTCCCCTGATCGAGTATAACAAAGTCCCCTGATCGAGAATAACAAAGTCCCCTGATCGAGTATAAAAAATGCCACCTGATCGAGTATAACATAGTCCTATGATCGAGTATAACAAAGGCCCCTGATCGAGTATAACAAAGTCCCCTGATCGAGAATAACAAATTCCCCTGATCGAGTATAAATAATGCCACCTGATCGAGTATAACAAAGTCCTATGATCGAGTATAACAAAGGCCCCTGATCGAGTATAACAAAGGCCCTTGGTCGAGTATAATAAAGTCCCCTGATCGAGTATAACAAAGTCCCCTGATCGAGTATCACAAAGTCCTCTGATCGAATATAACAAAGTCCACTGATCGAGTATAACAAAGACCCCTGATCGAGTATAACAAAGTCCCTTGATCGAGTATAAGAAAGCCCCCTGATCGAGTATAACAAAGTCCCAAAAGCGAGTATAACAAAGTCCCCTGATCGAGTATAACAATGTCCCCCGATTGAATATAAGGAAGTTTCCTGATCGAGTATAACAAAGACCCTTAACGGAGTATAAGAATGGCCTTGATCAAAAATAGCAAAGTCCTCTAATCGAGCAAAACAAAGCCCCCTGGTCGAGTATAACAGAGACCCTTAATTGAGCATAACAATGGCCCCTGATCGAGTATAACAAAGTCCCAAGATCGAGTATAACAAAGTCCCCTGATCGAGTATAACAAAGTCCCCTGATCGAATATAAGAAAGTCCCCTGATCGAGTATAACAAAATCCCTGATCCAGTATAACAAAGGCCCCTCATCGAGTATAACAAAGTCCCGTGATCGAGCATAACAAAGGCCCTAATAGAGTATAACAAAGGCCCCTCATCGACTATAACAAAGTCCCCACATCGAGTGTAACAAATTCCCCTGTACGAGTATAACAAAGCCCCTGATC
>NW_024735503.1:2917594-2941114 GCF_018991925.1 Homarus americanus | reverse complement strand
GTCCCCTGATCGAGTATAACAAAGACCTTTAATGGAGCATATGAATGGCCCCTGATCGAGTATAACAAAGTCCCAATATCGCGAATAACAAAGTCCCCTAATCGAGTATAACAAAGTCCCCTGATCGAGAATAACAAAGTCCCCTGATCGAGTATAAAAAAGCCACCTGATCGAGTATAACAAAGTCCCCTAATAGGAATATAACAATGTCCCCTGATAGAGTATAACAATATCCGCTGGTCGAGTATAACAAAGTCCCCTGGTCGAGTATAACAAAGTCCCCTGATCGAATATAAGAAAGTCCCTTGATCGAGTATAACAAAATCCCCTAATCGAAAATAACAAAGAGCTCTGATCGAAGTATAACAAAGCCCCCCTGATCGAGTATAACAAAGACCCTTAATGGAGTATAACAATGGCCCCTGATCGAGTAAAACAAAGTCCCCTAGTCGAGTATAAGAAAGTCCCCTAATCGAATATAAGAAAGTCCCCTGATCGAGTATAACAAAATCCCCTGATCGAGTATAACAAAGTCCCCTGTTCGAGTATAACAAAGCCCTCTCATCGAGTATAAGAAAGCCCCCTCATCGAGTATAAAAAAGTCCCCTGGTCGATTATAACAAACTCCCATGATCGAGTATAACAAAGTCCCCTGATCGAATATAAGAAAGTCCCCTGATCGAGTATAACAAAATCCCCTAATCGAAAATAACAAAGAGCTCTGATCGAAGTATAACAAAGCCCCCTGATCGAGTATAACAAAGACCCTTATTGGAGTATAACAATGGCCCCTGATCGAGTAAAACAAAGTCCCCTAGTCGAGTATAAGAAAGTCCCCTGATCGAATATAAGAAAGTCCCCTGATCGAGTATAACAAAATCCCCTGATCGAGTATAACAAAGGCCCCTCATCGAGTATAACAAAGTCCCGTGATCGGGTATAACGAAGGCCCTAATCGAGTAAAGCAAAGGCCCCTCATCGACTGTAACAAAGTCCCCACATCGAGTGTAACAAATTTCCCTGAAAGAGTATAACAAAGCCCCTGATCGAGTATAACAAAGTCCCCTGATCGAGTATAACAAAGTCCCCTGATCGAGTATAACAAAGTCCCCTGGTCGAGTATAACAAAGCGCTCTCATCGAGTATAACAAAGCCCCCTCATCGAGTATAAAAAAGTCCCCTGGTCGATTATAACAAACTCCCATGATCGAGTATAACAAAGTCCCCTGATCGAATATAAGAAAGTCCCCTGATCGAGTATAACAAAATCCCCTGATCGAAAATATCAAAGTCCTCTGATCGAGTATAACAAAGGCTCCTAATCGAATATAACAAAGTCCCCTATTCGAGTATAACAATGTCCCCTGAATCAGTATAACAAAGTCCCCTGATGGAGTATAACAAAGGCCCCTAATCGAGTATAGAAAAGTCCCCTGATCGAGTATAACAAATTCCCCTGATCGAGTATAACAAAGCCCCTTCACCAAGTATAACAAAGCCCCTCATCGAGTATGCAAAAGCCCCTGGTCGAGTATAACAGTGCCCTGGTCGAGTATAACAAAGTCCTATGATCGAGTATAACAAAGGCCCCTGATCGAGTATAACAAAGCGCCCTTAGTCGCGTATAACAAATTCTTGATCGTTATAACAATGTCCCCTGATCGAAGTATAACAAAGCCCCCTGATCGAGTATAACAAAGACCCTTAATGGAGTATAACAATGGCCCCTGATCGAGTAAAACAAAGTCCCCTAGTCGAGTATAAGAAAGTCCCCTGATCGAATATAAGAAAGTCCCCTGATCGAGTATAACAAAATCCCCTGATCGAGTAAAACAAAGGCCCCTCATCGAGTAAAACAAAGTCCCGTGATCGAGTATAACGAAGGCCCTATTCGAGTAAAACAAAGGCCCCTCATCGACTGTAACAAAGTCCCCACATCGAGTGTAACAAATTTCCCTGAAAGAGTATAACAAAGCCCCTGATCGAGTATAACAAAGTCCCCTGATCGAGTATAAAAAAGCCCCCTGATCGAGTATAATAAAGTCCCCTGGTCGAGTATAACAAAGCTCTCTCATCGAGTATAACAAAGCCCCCTCATCGAGTATAAAAAAGTCCCCTCATCGAGTATAAAAAAGCCCCCTGATCGAGTATAACAAAGTGCCCTGATCGAATATAACAAAGTCCCTGGATCGAGTATAACAAAGTCCCCTTGTCGAGTATAACAAAGTCCCCTGATCGAGTATAAAAAAGTCCCCTGGTCGATTATAACAAACTCCCATGATCGAGTATAACAAAGTCCCCTGATCGAATATAAGAAAGTCCCCTGATCGAGTATAACAAAATCCCCTGATCGAAAATAACAAAGTCCTCTGATCGAGTATAACAAAGGCCCCTAATCGAATATAACAAAGTCCCCTATTCGAGTATAACAATGTCCCCTGAATCAGTATAACAAAGTCCCCTGATGGAGTATAACAAAGGCCCCTAATCGAGTATAGAAAAGTCCCCTGATCGAGTATAACAAACTCCCCTGATCGAGTATAACAAAGCCCCTTCACCAAGTATAACAAAGCCCCCTCATCGAGTATAAAAAAGCCCCTGGTCGAGTATAACAAAGTGCCCTGGTCGAGTATAACAAAGTCCTGTGATCGAGTATAACAAAGGCCCCTCATCGAGTATAACAAAGGCCCCTAGTCGCGTATAACAAAGTCCCCTGATCGAGTATAACAAAGTCCCTTGATCGAGTATAACAAAGACACCTGATCGAGTATAACAAAGTCACTTGATCGAATATAAGAAAGCCCCTGATCGGGTATAACAAAGTCCCCTCATCGAGTAAAACAAAGTCCCAAGATCGAGTATAACAAAGTCCCCTCATCGAGTATCACAAAGTTCCCTGATCGAATATAAGAAAGTCCCTGATCGAGTACAACAAAATCCCCTGATCGAAAATAACAAAGTCCTCTGATGGAGTATAACAAACCCCCCTGATCGAGTATAACAAAGGCCCCTGATCGAATACAACAAAGTCCTTTGATCGAGTATAACAAATACCCTTAATGGAGTATAACAATGGCCACTGATCGAGTATAACAAAGTACCAAGACCGAGTAGAAAAAAGTCCCCTGATCGAGTATAACAAAGTCCCCTGATCGAATATAAGAAAGTCCCTTGATCGAGTATAACTAAATCCCCTGATTGAAAATAACAAAGTGCTCTGATCGAAGTATAACAAAGCCCCCTGATCGAGTATAACAAAGGCTCCTGATCGAATACAACAAAGTCCTCTGATCGAGTATAACAAAGACCCTTAATGGAGTATAACAGTGGCCCCTGATCGAGTATAACAAAGTCCCAAGACCGAGTATAACAAAGTCCCTGATCGAGTATAACAAAGTCCGGTCATCGACTGTAACAAATTTCCCACATCGAGTGTAACAAATTCCTCTTATCGAGTATAACAAAGCCCCTGATCGAGTATAACAAAGTCCCCTCATCGAGTATAACAAAGTCCCGTGATCGAGTATAGCAAAGGCCCTAATCGAGTACAACAAAGGCCCCTCATCGACTGTAACAAAGTCCTCACATCGAGTGTAACAAAGTACCCTGATCGAATATAACAAAGTCCCCTGATCGAGTATATCAAAGTCCCCTGGTCGAGTATAACAAAGTCCCTGATCGAGTATAACAAAGCCCTCTCATCGAGTATAACAAAGCCCCTCATCGAGTATAAAAAAGCCCCCTGGTCGAGTATAACAAAGTCCCCTGGTCGATTATAACAACCTCCCATGATCGAGGATAACAAAGGCCCGTGATCGAGTATAAGAATGTCCCGTGATCGAGTATAACAAAGCCCCTTGATCGAGTATAACAAAGTCCCCTCTGTGGTGTGGTGGATGTAATCCTAGACAAGGTTCTTGAAACTCCAGGGCACGAGCAGTAGATATATTCAATAAGTGTACAAGGCTGGGCGTGATAGCCAACCGATACAGGAGCGATTACTAGGGACCCCGGACCGTAGGTAGGCCGAGGCCGATCTGAGGGAAATTAGCTAGCTAGGCAAGGGGAGTTGCTAGACATTCCTAGGACAATAAATGAGGTCTTCTAATTACTTGACTAGCGCGGTACAGACATAGTACATCGGGACATAGTGAATGAACATAGGCATTAGGCATAAGCATAGACATCAGACATGCTATAATAATATGTAGTAATACAGACATGTGAATAAATGGTACAATGAATGGTAACAAGAGTCCTGGTGTCAGGCGTGTTCACATATCTTGGTATGTACATATCTATACACCTCCCTCCCCCTTTACGCTCGTAGTGCAATCTCGAGCGGCTACGGACTCTTTTTCCATGAGTCGGGGGGAGCGGCGAGGGACAATGGGAGGATCAACTGACGACCTTCGTTCCTGGTCTGGGCAAGGGGACACAGGGGACGGGGAGGAAGGTTCGTCACTAGAGGATGGCACTGGGCGGAGGTGGCGTCTGTTTCGCCACCACACACGACCACTGGGGAGGCGGACTTGGTACGAACGAGGCTCGCCACGGCCCATGACGACCCCAACCTTGTCCCAGCGGTGTGACGTCGGGTCCTGGATTCGTACTTGCTGGCCGACGGCCAACCTGGGAAGGGGGCGGGCTTGGGCGTCATAGTGGCTTGTCACTTGGGCCATCCGGGCAGCCTCACGGCGGTCACACTCGTCCGCCTTGATCTGCCATTCATCTAAGAAGGACTGGGGGTGGGCAGGCACACAAGTACGAAGGGGGCGGCCATACAACACCTGGGCAGGAGAGCGTCCGGCAGGGGTAGGGGTGTTACGGAGTTCCAGTAGGCCCCTGTCGAACTCCTCGCAGTCCAGGTTCCCCGTCGGTGCTGTCTTGAGGATGAGGTATTTTACGGACTTTACCGCTGCCTCGGCGTGGCCATTCGCCTGCGGGTAATGAGGGGAGGTGACGATGTGGTGGACGCCCCAGCGTTCGGCGAAGCTCTTGAACTCGTGGCTATTGAACGGGGGCCCACCGTCGGTTCGGAGGCGGAGAGGCACTCCGACTTCCCGGAAGAAGCAACAAAACATCCGGATGACCCTGGAAGAGGTGGTGTCCCGACCACAGGGAACTACCACGGGCCATCCAGAGAGCCTGTCGGCGACCACCAGGAAAGACTTTCCGGCCACATTAAAGAAGTCGGCGGACACGGACTCAAAGGGCCGCTTTGGGAGGTCATTGCACAGGTACGGCTCTTGTTGCTGGCTGGGTTGGAGTTGCTGGCAAGGCTCACAGGCCTCAACCGTGCTCTTAATATCGGCGTCAATACCAGGCCAGAAGACGGTCTGACGGGCTCTGCGCCTGGTGGCTTCAACGCCGCGGTGGCTGTCATGGAGGCGGGATAAGGTGCGCCGGCGGAGGGCAGCGGGAACGACGATCCTGGGGCCGTACAACACCAGCTCTCCGTCCGCATAGAGGCTATCCCTTAGCTTCCAGAAGGGGAGGGCGGAGGCGTGAATGTCGTAGCGGTTGGTGGGGAATCCAGCGGAGACGTAGTCGAGGAGTTGGACGTATGCCGGGTCTTGAGCGGCGGCGATGCGAAGCTCCTGGAGAGTCCTATCGTCTTCGATGGAGGGCGTCGTCGTCGTCTTGTCAGCAAGAGAAGTGGCTGTGTGTGTCACTAAAGACCGAACGTGAGCAGCGGCCATGGTACAGTCGACTTCATCTTCGGGTGTGGGGCGACTAACAGGGGCTCGGGAGAGGGCGTCTGGTATGCACAGAAGCTTCCCGGCGCGCCACACAGCTGTAAAGACGTAAGGGGCGGTCTTCTCTTTGAGACGTTGGAGGCGAGGATTTTCGATGGCGTCCAACGTGTAGTGATTAAGAATGGGTATGAGCGGGCGATGGTCCGTCATGAGGGTGAAATGCCCAAGGCCGAACAGGTAAAGGCGGCACTTGGCCATAGCCCAGGCGACTGCCAGCATCTCTAGTTCAATGGTGGCGTATCTGGTCTCCGTGTCCGTCAAAAACCTGGAGCCACACTGAACTAAGCACAGTCTACCCTGGCCGTGGTCTTGAAGGAGGGCATATCCGAGGCCGTATAGACGGGAGGCGTCGGTCTGGAGGACCACTGGTAAGGACGGGTCGAAGGGTGCCAGGACTGGTGGTGACAGCAACGCCTTCTTAACATTCCTGAACGCTAGGTCGTGGTCAGGAGTCCAGAGGAAAGAGCGCTTGGGGCTCATGAGGGGGCGTAGAGGTTGGGCTGATGTGGCGATTTTAGGGGAGAAGTCGGCCAGCTGATTTACCAGGCCCATAAATGAGCGAAGGTCGGTCAGGTTCGCTGGAGTAGGGAAGTCCCTGATGGCCTTGACCTTCTCCTCATCAGCTGAGATCCCCTCTGGCGAGATGTTGTAGCCGCAGTAGTTAACTTGGGGGCGGCGACCACAAATTTATCTTTGTTCAGGGTGATACCATGGGCACGACATCTTGTGAGCATCAGATGAACTCGGTTCAAGTGGGCCGGGAGATCATCGTCGAAGAGCAGGATGTCATCTACGACCTTCACGCAGTTGGTGACACCCTGCAGAGCCATATCCCCACGGAGGCAGTACGCATCCCCCGTTGCTGCGAAGCCCATGGGTCCGCGGCAGTGTTGGAAGCGGCCGTAGGGCGTGATGAATGTAGTGAGGTGGCGATCTTCTTCCGCCAGGTCGACTTGCCAGTACCCATGTAGTGCATCCGCCGTGGTAAAGAACTTTGCAGACGGGGTGACGCTGCGGACTGCTTGGATGGGCGTAGGCGATGGATGGGCGGGACGGGAGACCTGCGAGTTGAGATGGGTGAGGTCCACTGTGATGCGAACACCTACAGGCTTGGGTGCCAAGACCATAGGGTGGCACCACTCGGAGGGCTCCTCACCGGCGTGTCTGATGATCCCCTGCTGCACCAGAGAATCGAGCTCCGCCTTCACCTTGTCCCGTATGGCAAAGGGGATAGGCCTGGGTGTGTGGATGGCGAAAGGCGTCGCGCCAGGCTTGAGGTGGATTCTCATCGGGGGGCCTGTCATCTTCTTGAGCGGCGTCTTCTGGAGGTCGGGCTTGGAGACAAGGACGTCGCTGAACTGACGAAAAAAGAACTCCCGGGCGGCAGCAGGTGTGGTCATGGCTGAAACAGGTATCTCTGCACACCTGTTGAGGTGTGTCACAGCGAGGATGGGCTTTGGGAACTCGGATGAGACGATGGCCAAGTCCTGACAATGGCCACATGACAAGAGAGGGGTTTGGATGCCCTCATGGACGTGGACTGTGGCAAGGCAAGACTTGGGACCGAGCTGTAGTGTTGCCTTGAAGCAACCCAAAGGTGGAGACATCGGGGACCCGTCCGCTGTGAGCACGTCGTTCATGGCTGTGGGTGACAGGCTACTCCTGGGGATGTTGAGGGCGTCCAGGTGTGTTGGTCCAATCACCGTGATGTCCGCGCCCGTGTCAGGTATCATCAGGAGGTTGGAAGAGTTGGTACCGTAGGACAGACGAACATTGACGGGCTTGGGGGACCTGTCACTCGAGGTATCATCCACGCGTCGGCATCCTTTGTTATTCTTGGGAGACGGTGGTGTGGACGTTCTGTCGGGCTGTGAAGAGACGTTTTGACCTGGAGATGGAGGCTTCTTGGTGGACCTGCAACACTTGGCGAAGTGTCCTTGCTTGTTGCAAGCGTTGCATGAGGCCTTGTTGGCAGGACATCGAGGTGTGCGGGGCCAATGGCCTTGAAACCCACAGTTTCGACATGTACTATCAGCCGCAGGGCACTTTCCTGGACCATGCTGGTGCTGACAGTTTCTGCAGGATTCGGGAGAAGAAACTGGTGACTGTGACGGGGGCTGTGGAGAGGACGTCGTCTGCATCTGGCGTTGATTCCTCTTGTAGGTGGAGACGGCGTGGACTTGAGATGGCGATGAGTGTATAGCTGAGGCAGCCTCTCTTGTGGCCTCATACGACCTGCAACAGGTGACGAAGTCGGTGAGGGAAGAGGCGGCGTCGAGGGTGAGGAGTTTCTGAAGCAGGTCCTCGTCACGTACACCCATCAGCAAGATCATCTTGAGCTGGATCTCAGCACAGGTTACAGGATCGCCTGTACATAGGTCCACCTCGGTTGCTAGGTCCTTAAGTCGTGCATAGAAGTCTGAGAATGATTCCCCAGAAGCTTGTTTGCAGGATAGCAGTTCCCTACGACGCAAAGCTTCATTGCGGAGGCCACGGAAATGACTCTGCAAGGCGTTTAAAACCTCTGTCACTGACCTGGGGGAGTCAGGGGGGATGGCTAGCGTGTGCTCTAGGAGGCGTTGAACATCGAGGGAAATGCACGATCTTAATTGGATGAGTTGTTTATGAGGGGGCATTCGGTAGAGGTCAGACATAACAGCAAAGTCTTCGAAACGACGTCGCCATTGACGGTATACTTGATATGTTGCATCAGATTGAAGAGGTGGGGGACTGGGAACTGAAGACTTGCTGTGCAGGGGTGTACTCGAGACGGCAGGCGGTGGAGGAGGCACGGAGAGGTCGACGAGAGTTGAGACTGGAACGGGTGGTTGAGAAGACACTGAGGCATACCTAGGGGAGATAGGTGACGTGTGAGGAGGCGTTGTCTGAAGGATAGATGAAGAGGCTGAAGCTGGCGAGTTGGTTGTGGCAGCTGGTGAAGTCGTCCTCGTTGCCAGCAATTCCAATAGGTCCAGGAATTTGCGGTTATCAGCTTGGTGTTGTTGTTGAAGTTGAAGGCGGTAAGCTGATTCCTCTGACTGTCTTGACAATTCCTCTTGACGTCGTTTTTCCTCCTCTAATTGACGTCTTTGGGCTTCCTTCTCTTGAGAAACTTGTAGGAAGTGGATTAACTGACGTATATCCTGGCTCCCATCCTTTGAATTTGGCGCGCCCGGCGTGTGAGGCGTCGTCTTCCTCATAATCCTCATATAAATTTCCCAGCAAATCGTCGTGGTCAGACATCTCGTGCTTGGTATTGTTGCGATGGGAAAGACAAGGAGAATAAGGTGAAGTGCTATATTTTCGCCAATGGATTTGCTTAAGTGCAGGAACTGGCTGGCAAGTAAAAGAGTACTGACTGTAATATTTGTGAAGTGAGAGGAGGCGGCTGGCGGCGGTGTATTCCTCCGCGCGCCCGGGCGAGATGCTGGTGATGACTCAGTGGAGGGGAGGGAGTCAAATCAGTGGCTTGCGGGCCTGCGTGGATGGAGGATGTATGCCGGAAGTGCTGTCTTGGAAACTGGGCTGGAGGCATGTCTGCTACCTGTAGGGCCGCAGAAACATAGCAAAGAGACATGAAAGGCACTGCACTTCACTTAGGGCACTTCACAAGGTCACAAAGCACTTTAAATCCAGGGGCACTGTGGAGTATATCTTCTGGGCGGGAAACAGAGGCCGGGGACGGGGCCGGCTCTTGAGGCTTGTAAACTGTCGTGTTGGAGCTACTCAAACTGCGCCATGTGGTGTGGTGGATGTAATCCTAGACAAGGTTCTTGAAACTCCAGGGCACGAGCAGTAGATATATTCAATAAGTGTACAAGGCTGGGCGTGATAGCCAACCGATACAGGAGCGATTACTAGGGACCCCGGACCGTAGGTAGGCCGAGGCCGATCTGAGGGAAATTAGCTAGCTAGGCAAGGGGAGTTGCTAGACATTCCTAGGACAATAAATGAGGTCTTCTAATTACTCGACTAGCGCGGTACAGACATAGTACATCGGGACATAGAAATGAACATAGGCATTAGGCATAAGCATAGACATCATACATGCTATAATAATATGTAGTAATACAGACATGTGAATAAATGGTACAATGAATGGTAACAAGAGTCCTGGTGTCAGGCGTGTTCACATATCTTGGTATGTACATATCTATACACCCTCATAGAGTATAAAAAGCCCCCTGGTCGAGTATAACAAAGTCCTTTGATCGAGTATAACAAAGTCCCCTGGTCGAGTATAACAAAGTCCCCTGATCGAGTATAACAAAACCCTCTCATCGAGTATAACAAAGCCCTCTCATCGAGTATAACAAAGCCCTCTCATCGAGTATAAAAAAGTCCCCTGGTCGATTATAACAAACTCCCATGATCGAGTATAACAAAGTCCCCTGATCGAATATAAGAAAGTCCCCTGATCGAGTATAACAAAATCCCCTGATCGAAATTAACAAAGTCCTCTGATCGAGTATACCAAGGCCCCTGATCGAGTATTTCAAAGGCCCAAAATCGAATATAACAAAGTCCCCTAGTCGAGTATAACAATGTCCCCTGATCGGGTATAACAAAGGCCCCAGATCGAGTATAACAAAGGCCCCTGAATCGGTATAACAAAGTCCCTTTATGGAATATAACAAAGGCCCCTGATCGAGTATAGAAAAGTCCCCTGATCGAGTATAACAAAAGCCCCTTATCGATTTTAACAAAGGCCCCTGATCGAGTATAACAAATTCGCCTGATCGAGTATAACAAAGCCCCCTGATCGAGTAACACAAAGTCCCCTGATCGAGTATAACAAAGTCCACTCGTCGAGTATGACAAAGTCCCCTAATCGAGTATAACAAAATCCCCTGATCGAGTATAACAAAGGCCCCTGATCGAGTATAACAACGGCCCCTCATCGAGTATAACAAAGTCCTCTCATCGAGTATAACAAACGCCCCTCATCGAGTATAACAAAGGCCCTGTTCGAATATAACAAAGTCCCAAGATCGAGTATAAAAAAGCTCACTGATCGAGTATAACAAAGACCCTCATCGAGCATAAAAAAGTCCCATGATCGAGTGTAACAAAGTCCCTTGATCGAGTATAAAAAAGCCCCCTAATCGAGTATAACAAAGGCCATTCATCGAGTATAACAAAGTCCCGTGATCAAGTATAACAAAGGCCCCTGATCGAGGATAACAAAAGGCCCCTCATCGAGTATAACAAAGTCCCCTCATCTCAGTGTAACAAATTCCCCTGATCGAGAATAACAAAGCCCCTGATCGAGTATAACAAATTCCCCTGATCGAGTATAACAAAGGCCCCTCATCTAGTATAAAAGGCCCCCTGATCGAGTATAACAAAGTCTCCTGATTGAGTAAAAAAAAGTCCCCTGATCGATTACAACAAAGTCCCCTGATCGATTACAACAAAGTCCCCTGATCGAGTATAACAAAGTCCCAAAATCGAGTATAACAAAGGCCCTTGATCGAGTAAAACAAAGGCCCCTCATCGAATATGACAAAGTCCCCTGATCGAGAACAACAAAGTCCCCTGATCGAGTATAACAAAGTCCCCTGATTGAATTTAACAAAGTCCCTTGATCGAGTATAACAAAGACCCCTGATCGAGTATATCAAAGTCACTTAATCGAGTATAAGAAAGTCCCTGATCGAGTATAACAAAGTCCCCTCATCGAGTAAAACAAAGTCCCAAGATCGAGTATAACAAAGTCCCCTAATCGAGTATAACAAAGTCCCCTGATCGAACATAAGAAAGTCCCCTGATCGAGTACAACAAAATCCTCTGATCGAAAATAACAAAGTCCTCTTATCGAGTATAACAAAGCCCCCTGATCGAGTATAACAAAGGCCCCTGCTCGAATACAACAAAGTCCCCTGATCGGGTATAACAAAGACCCTTAATGGAGTATAACAATAGCCCCTGATCGAGTATAACAAAGTCCCAAGATCGAGTAGAACAAAGTCCCCTGATCGAGTATAAAAAAGTCCCCTGATCGAATATAAGAAAGTCCCTTGATCGAGTATAACAAAATCCCCTGATCGAAAATAACCAAGTGCTCTAATCGAAGTATAACAAAGCCCCCTAATCGAGTATAACAAAGGCCCCTGATCGAATACAACAAAGTCCTCTGATCGAGTATAACAAAGACCCTTAATGGAGTATAACAATGGCCCCTAATCGAGTATAACAAAGTCCCAAGATCGAGTATAACAAAGTCCCTGATCGAGTATAACAAAGTCCCCCGATGGAATATAAGAAACTCCCCTGATCGAGTATATGTCAAAATCCCCTGATCGAGTATAACAAAGGCCCCTCATCGAGTATAACAAAGTCCCGTGATCGAGTATAACGAAGGCCCTAATCGAGTATTAGAAAGGCCCCTCATCGACTGTAACAAAGTCCCCATATCGAGTGTAACAAATTCCCCTGATCGAGTATAACAAAGCCCCTGATCGAGTATAACAAAGTCCCCTCATCGAGTATAAAAAAGCCCTCTGATCGAGTATAAGAAAGTCCCCTGATCGAGTATAACAAAGCCTCTCATCGAGTATAAAAAAGCCCCCTGGTCGATTAAAACAAACTCCCATGATCGAATATAACAAAGGCCCCTGATCGAGTATAAGAATGTTCCCTGATCGAGTAAAAGAAAGCCCCTGATCGAGTTTAACAAAGTCCCCTCATTGAGTAAAACAAAGTCCCAAGATCGAGTATAACAAAGTCCCCTGATCGAGTATAACAAAGTCCCCTGATCGAACATAAGAAAGTCCCCTGATCGAGTACAACAAAATCCCCTGATCGAAAATAACAAAGTGCTCTCATCGAGTATAACAAAGCCCCTTGATCGAGTATAACAAAGGCCCCTGATCGAATACAACAAAGTCCCCTGATCGAGTATAACAAAGACCCTTGTTGGAGTATAACAATGGCCCCTGATCGAGTATAACAAAGTCCCAAGATCGAGTAGAACAAAGTCCCCTGATCGAGTAGAACAAAGTCCCCTGATCGATATAAGAAAGTCCCTTGATCGAGTATAACAAAATCCCCTGATCGAAAATAACCAAGTGCTCTAATTGAAGTATAACAAAGCCCCATGACCGAGCATAACAAAGGCCCCTCATCGAATACCACAAAGTCCTCTGATCGAGTATAACAAAGACCCTTAATGGAGTATAACAATGGCCCCTGATCGAGTACAACAAAGTCCCAAGATCGAGTATAACAAAGTCCCTGATCGAGTATAACAAAGTCCCCTATTGGAATATAAGAAAGTCCCCTGATCGAGTATATGTCAAAATCCCCTGATCGAGTATAACAAAGGCCCCTCATCGAGAATAACAAAGTCCCGTGATCGAGTATAACGAAGGCCCTAATCGAGTATAACAAAGGCCCCTCATCGACTGTAACAAAGTCCCCACATCGAGTATAACAAATTCCCCTGATCGAGTATAACAAAGCCCCTAATCGAGTATAACAAAGTCCCCTCATCGAGTATAAAAAAGCCCCCTGATCGAGTATAACAAAGTACCCTGATCGAATATAACAAAGTCCCCTGATCGAGTATAACAAAGTCCCCTGTTCGAGTATAACAAAGTCCCCTGATCGAGTATAACAAAGCCCTCTCATCGAGTATAACAAAGCCCCCTCATCGAGTATAAAAACGTCCCCTGGTCGATTATAACAAACTCCCATGATCGAGTATAACAAAGTCCCCTGATCGACTATAAGAAAGTCCCCTGATCGAGTATAACAAAATCTCCTGATCGAGTATAACAAAGTCCCCTGATCGAGTATAACAAAGGCGATCGAGTATAACAAAGGCCCCAGGTCGAGTATAACAAAGGCCCCTGAATCGGTATAACAAAGTCCCCTGAACGAGTATAACAAAGGCCCCTTATCGATTATAACAAAGGCCCCTGATCGAGTATAACAAATTCGCCTGATCGAGTATAACAAAGCCCCCTAATCGAGTAACACAAAGTCCCCTGATCGAGAATAACAAAGTCCACTCATCGAGTATGACAAAGTCCCCTAATCGAGTATAACAAAATCCCCTGATCGAGTATAACAAAGGCCCTTGATCGAGTATAACAAATTCGCCTGATCGAGTATAACAAAACCCCCTTATCGAGTAACACAAAGTCCCCTGATCGAGTATAACAAAGTCCACTCATCGAGTATGACAAAGTCCCCTAATCGAGTATAACAAAATCCCCTGATCGAGTATAACAAAGGCCCCTGATCGAGTATAACAAAGACCCCTGATCGAGTATAACAAATTCCCCTGATCGAGTATAAAAAAGGCCCCTCATCGAGTGTAAAAGGCCCCCTGATCGAGTATAACAATGTCCCCTGATTGAGTAAAAAAAAGTCCCCTGATCGATTATAACAAAGTCCCCTGATCGAGTATAACAAAATCCCTTCATCGAGTATAACAAAGTCCCTTCATCGAGTATAACAAAGTCCCGTGATCGAGTATAACGAAGGCCCTAATCGAGTTTAACAAAGGCCCCTCATCGACTGTATCAAAGTCCCCACATCGAATGTAACAAATTCCCCTGATCGAGTATAACAAAGCCCCTGACCGAGTATAACAAAGTCCCCTCATCGAGTATAAAAAAGCCCCCTGATCGAGTATAACAAAGTACCCTGATCGAATATAAAAAAGTCCCTGATCGAGTATAACAAAGTCCCCTGGTCGAGTATAACAAAGTCCCTAATCGAGTATAACAAAGCCCTCACATCGAGTATAACAAAGCCCCTCATCGAGTATAAAAAAGCCCCCTGGTCGAGTATAACAAAGTCCCCTGGTCGATTATAACAAACTCCCATGATCGAGGATAACAAAGGCCCGTGATCGAGTATATGAATGTCCCGTGATCGAGTATAACAAAGTCCCCTCATCGAGTATAAAGAAGCCCCCTGGTCGAGTATAACAAAGTCCCCAGATCGAGTATAACAATGTCCCCTGGTCGAGTATAACAAAGTCCCCTTATCGAGTATAACAAAGCCCTCTCATCGAGTATAACAAAGCCCTCTCATTGAGTATAACAAAGCCCTCTCATCGAGTATAAAAAAGTCCCCTGCTCGATTATAACAAACTCCCATGATCGAGTATAACAAAGTCCCCTAATCGAATATAAGAAAGTCCCCTGATCGAGTATAGCAAAATCCCCTGATCGAAAATAACAAAGTCCTCTGATCGAGTATAACAAAGGCCCCTGATCGAGTATTTCAAAGGCCCCTAATCGAATATAACAAAGTCCTCTAGTCGAGTATAACAATGTCCCCTGATCGGGTATAACAAAGGCCCCAGTTCGAGTATAACAAAGGCCCCTGAATCGGTATAACAAAGTCCCCTGATGGAATATAACAAAGGCCCCTGATCGAGTATAGAAAAGTCCCTGATCGAGTATAACAAAGGCCCCTTATCGATTTTAACAAAGGCCCCTGATCGAGTATAACAAATTCGCCTGATCGAGTATACCAAAGCCCCTTGATCGAGTAACACAAAGTCCCCTGATCGAGTATAACAAAGTCCACTTATCGAGTATGACAAAGTCCCCTAATCGAGTATAACAAAATCCCCTGATCGAGTATAACAAAGGCCCCTGATCGAGTATAACAAAGGCCCCTGATCGAGTATAACAAAGTCCCCTCATCGAGTATAATAAACGCCCCTCATGGAGTATAACAAAGGCCCTGATCGAATATAACAAAGGCCCCTCATCGAGTATAAAAAAGCCCCTGATCGAGTATGAAAAAGTCCCCTGATAGAAATATAACAAAGTCCCCTGATAGAGTATAACAAAGTCCCCTGGTCGAGTATAACAAAGCCCCTTCACCAAGTATAACAAAGCCCCCTCATCGAGTATAAAAAAGCCCCTGGTCGAGTATAACAAAGTGCCCTAGTCGAGTATAACAAAGTCCTATGATCGAGTATAACAAAGGCCCCTGATCGAGTATAACAAAGGCCCCTAGTCGCGTATAACAAAGTCCCCTGATCGAGTATAACAAAGTCCCTTGATCGAATATAACAAAGTCCCTTGATCGGGTATAATAAAGTCCCCTGATCGAATTTAACAAAATCCCCTGATCGAGTATAACAAAGACCCCTGATCGAGTATATCAAAGTCACTTAATCGAGTATAAGAAAGCCCCTGATCGAGTATAACAAAGTCCCCTCATCGAGTAAAACAAAGTCCCAAGATCGAGTATAACAAAGTCCCCTGATCGAGTATAACAAAGTCCCCTGATCGAACATAAGAAAGTCCCCTGATCGAGTACAACAAAATCCCCTGATCGAAAATAACAAAGTCCTTCATCGAGTATAACAAAGACCCCCTGATCGAGTATAACAAAGGCCCCTGATCGAGATAACAAAGTCCCCTGATCGGGTATAACAAAGACCCTTAATGGAGTAAAACAATGGCCCCTGATCGAGTATAACAAAGTCAAGACCGAGAGTAGAACAAAGTCCCTGATCGAGTATAACAAAAATCCCCTGATCGAGAGTATAACAAAAGGCCCCTAATCGAGTATAAAGAAAAGTCCCTTATCGAGTATAGCAAAATCCCCTGATCGAAAATAACAAAAGTCCTCTGATCATGATATATGAGCTGATCCGGGGTATAACAAAGACCCTTGTTGGGAGTATAACAATGGCCCCTGATCGGGTATAACAAAGTCCCAAGATCGAGTAAGAACAAAGTCCTGATCAAGTGAACAAAAGTCCCCTGATCATTATAAGTAAGTCCCTTGACGGTAATACAAAATCCCTGATCGAAGCCGCGTCCTAATTGAAGTATATAAAGCCCCATTATCCAGCATAACAAAGGCCCTGATCGAATACAACAAAGTCCTCTGATCGAGTATAACCCATTAATGGAGTATAACAATGGCCCCTAATCGAGTTTAACAAAGTCGCAAGATCGAATATAAGAAAGTCCCCTGATCGAGTATAACAAAATCCCCTGATCGAAAATAACAAAGTCCTCTGATCGAGTATAACAAAGGCCCCTAATCGAATATAAGAAAGTCCCCTAGTCGAGTATAACAATGTCCCCTGATCGGGTATAACAAAGGCCCCAGATCGAGTATAACAAAGGCCCCTGAATCGGTATAACAAAGTCCCCTGATGGAGTATGGAAAAGTCCCCTGATCGAGTATAACAAATTCGCCTGATTGAGTATAACAAAGCACCCTGATCGAGTAACACAAAGTGCCTTGATCGAGTATAACAAAGTCCACTCATGGAGTATGACAAAGTCCCCTAATCGAGTATAACAAAATCCCCTGATGGAGTATAACAAAGGCCCCTGATCGAGTATAACAAAGGCCCCTGATCGAGTATAACAAATTCCCCTGATCGAGTATAAAAAAGGCCCCTCATCGAGTATAAAAGGCCCCCTGATCGAGTATAACAATGTCCCCTGATTGAGTAAAAAAAATCCCCTGATCGATTACAACAAAGTCCCCTGATCGAGTATAACAAAGTCCCTTCATCGAGTTTAACAAAATCCCCTCATCGTGTATAACAAAGTCCCAAAATCGAGTATAACAAAGGCCCCTAATCGAGTATAACATAGGCCCCTTTTCGAGTATAACAAAGTCCCCTGATCGAGTATAAAAAAGCCACCTGATCGAGTATAACAAAGTCCCCTGATAGAAATATAACAAAGTCCCCTGATAGAGTATAACAAAGTCCCCTGATAGAGTATAACAAAGTCCCCTGATAGAGTATAACAAAGTCCCCTGATCGAGTATAACAAAGCCCCTTCACCAAGTATAACAAAGCCCCCTCATCGAGTATAAAAAAGCCCCTGGTCGAGTATAACAAAGTGCCCTGGTCGAGTATAACAAAGTCCTATGATCGAGTATAACAAAGGCCCCTGATCGAGTATAACAAATGCCCCTAGTCGCGTATAACAAAGTCCCCTGATCGAGTATAACAAAGTCCTCTGATCGAATATAACAAAGTCCCCTGATCGAATTTAACAAAGTCCCCTGATCGAGTATAACAAAGACCCCTGATCGAGTTTATCAAAGTCACTTAATCGAGTATAAGAAAGCCCCTGATCGAGTATAACAAAGTCCCCTCATCGAGTAAAACAAAGTCCCAAGATCGAGTATAACAAAGTCCCCTGATCGAGTATAACAAAGTCACCTGATCGAACATAAGAAAGTCCCCTGATCGAGTACAACAAAATCCCCTGATCGAAAATAACAAAGTCCTCTGATCGAGTATAACAAAGCCCCCTGATCGAGTATAACAAAGGCCCCTGATCGAATACAACAAAGTCCCCTGATCGAGTATAACAAAGTCCCCTGATCGAATATAAGAAAGTCCTCTGATCGAGTATAACAAAGACCCTTAATGGAGTATAACAATGGCCCCTGATCGAGTATAACAAAGTCCCAAAATCGAGTATAACAAAGTCCCCTGATCGAGTATAACAAAGTCCCCTGATCGAATATAAGAAAGTCCCTTGATCGAGTATAACAAAATCCCCTGATCGAAAATAATCAAGTGCTCTAATCGAAGTATAACAAAGCCCCCTGATCGAGTATAACAAAGGTCCCTGATCGAATACAACAAAGTACCTTGATCGAGTATAAAAAAGCCCCATAATCGAGTATAACAAAGGCCCCTCATCTAGTATAACAAAGTCCCGTGATCGAGTATAACGAAGGCCCTAATCGAGTATTACAAAGGCCCCTCATCGACTGTAACAAAGTCCCCACATCTAGTGTAACAAATTCCCCTGATCGAGTATAACAAAGACCCTGATCGAGTATAACAAAGTCCCCTCATCGAGATTAAAAATGCCCTCTGATCGAGTATAAAAAAGTCCCCTGATCGAGTATAACAAAGCCCTCTCATCGAGTATAACAATACCCCTCATCGAGTATAAAAAAGCCCCCTGGTCGATTATAACAAACTCCCATGATCGAATATAACAAAGGCCCCTGATCGAGTATAAGAATGTCCCCTGTTCGAGTATAACAAAGCCCCTTGATCGAGTATAACAAAGTCCCCCCATCGAGTATAACAGAGTTCCCTCATCGAGTATAACAAACGCCCCTGATCGAGTATAACAAAGGCCCCTGATCGAGTGTAACAAAGTCCCAAGATCGAGAATAACAAAGTTCCCTGATCGAGTATAACAAGGCCCCCTGATCGAGTATAAAAAAGGCCCCTGATCGAGTATAACAAAGTCCCCTAATCGAGTATAACAAAGGCCCCTCATCGTGTATAACAAAGGCCCCTGATCGAGTATAGCAAAGGCCCCTCATGGAGTATAAAAAGCCCCTGGTCGAGTATAACAAAGTCCATTGATCGAGTAAAAAAAAGTCCCCTGATCGATTATAACAAAATCCTCTGATCGAGTATAACAAAGTCCCTGCAACGAGTATAACAAAGTCCTATGATCGAGTATAACAAAGGCCCCTTTTCGAGTATAACATAGGCCCCTTATCGAGTATAACAAAGTCCCCTCATCAAGCATAACAAATTCCCCTGATAGAGTATAACAAAGTCCCCTGATCGAGTAAAACAAAGCTCCCTGATCGAGTATAACAAAGCCCCCTGATCGAGTATAAAAAAGCCCCCTGGTCGAGTATAACAAAGTTCCCTGCTCGAGTATAACTAAGTCCCATGATCGAGTATAACAAAGGCCCTTGATCGAATATAACAAAGTCCCCTGGAAGAGTATAAAAAGGCCCCTGATCGAGTATAAAAAAGTCCCCTCGTCGAGTATAACAAATTCCCCTCATCGAGTATAACAAAGTCCCAAGATCGAGAATAACAAAGCCCCCTAATGGAATATAAAAAAGCCCTCTGGTCGAGTATAACAAACTGCCATGATCAAGTATAACAAAGTCCCAATTTCGAGTATAACAAAGCCCCCTGATCGAGTATAACAAAGTCCACTGATCAAGTAGAACAAAGTCCCCTGATCGAGTAAAACAAAGTCCCTTGATCGATTATAAGAAAGTCCCCTGATCGAGAATAATAAAGTCCCCTGATCGAGTATAACAAAGCCCCCGTGATCGAGTATAACAAAGGCCCCTCATCGAGGATAACAAAGTCCCCTGATCGAGACTAACAAAGCCCTGATCGAGACTAACAAAGTCCCCTGATCGAGTATAACAAAGGCCCCTCATCGAGTATAACAAGCCCCCTGATCGAGGATAACAAAGGCCCCTCATCGAGTATAAAAGGGCCCTGATCGAGTATAACAAAGGCCCTCATCGAGTAAAACAATCCCGCTGATCGAGGATAACAAAGGCCCTCATCGAGTATAACAAAGTCCACTCATCGAGTAAAACAAACGCCCTCGTCGAGTATAACAAAGGCCCTGATCGAGTATAACAATGTCCCAAGATCGAGTATAACAAAGCTCCCTGGTCGAGTATAACAAAGTCCCTGATCGAGTATAACAAAGGCCCATGATCGAGTATAACAAAAGGCCCCTGGAAGAGTATAAAAAAGCCCCTGATCGAGTATAAAAAAGTCGCCTGGTCGAGTATAACAAAGTGCCATGATCGAGTATAACAAAGTCCCAATATCGAGTATAACAAAGTCCCCTGGTCGAGTATAACAAAGCCCCCTGATCGAGTATAACAAAGTCCCAAGATCGAGTATAACAAAGTTCAATGATCGAGTATATCAAAGTCCCCTGGTCGAATATAAGAAAGTCCCCTGATCGAGTACAACAAAGACCCTTAATGGAGTATAACAATGGCCCCTGATCGAGTATAACAAAGTCCCAAGATCGAGTATAACAAAGTCCCCTGATCGAGTATAACAAAGTCCCCTAATTGAAATATAACAATGTCCCCTGATAGAGTATAACAATGGCCCCTGGTCGAGTATAACAAAGTCCCCTGATCGAGTATAAAAAATTCCCAATATCGAGTATAGCAAACACCCCCTGGATCGAGTATAACAAAATCCACTGATCGAGTACAACAAAGTCCCCTGATCGATTATAACAAAATCCCCTGATCGAGAATAAAAAAGTCCCCTGATCGAGTATAAAAAAGCCACATGATCGAGTATAACAAAGTCCCCTGATCGTGTATAACAAAGTCCCCTGATCGAGTATAACAAAGTCCCAATATCGAGTATAACAAAGACCCCTTGATCGAGTATAACAAAGTCCACTGATCGAGTACAACAAAGTCCCCTGATCGAGTATAACAAAGTCCCCTGATCGAGAATAACAAAGTCCCCTGATCGAGTATAAAAAAGCCACATGATAGAGTATAACAAAGTCCCCTGATCGTGTATAACAAATTCCTCTGATCGAGTATAACAAAGCCCCCTCATCATGTATAACAAAGCCCCCTCATCGAGTATAAAAAAGCCCCCTTGTCGCGTATAACAAAGTCCCCTGGTCGAGTATCACAAATTCCTCTGATCGAGTATAACAAAGCCCCCTCATCATGTATAACAAAGCCCCCTCATCGACTATAAAAAAGTCCTCTGGTCGAGTATAACAAAGTCCCCTGGTCGAGTATAACAAAGTCCCTGATGGAATATAAGAAAGTTTCCTAATCGAGTATAACAAAGACCCTTAATGAAGTATAAGAATGGTCCTGATCGAAAATAACAGTCCTCTAATCGAGCACAACAAAGCCCCCTGATCGAGTATAACAAAGACCCTTAATGGAGCATAACAATGGCTCCTGATCGAGTATAACAAAGTCCCAAGATCGAGTATAACAAAGTCCCTGATCGAGTATAACAAAGTCCCCTGATCGAATATAACAAAGTCCCCTGATCGAGTATAACAAAGGCCTCTCATCGAGTAAAACAAAGTCCCGTGATCGAGTATAACAAAGGCCCTAATCGAGAATAACAAAGGCCCCTCAGCGACTATAACAAAGTCCCCACATCGAGTGTAACAAATTCCCCTGATCGAGTATAACAAAGTCCCCTGATCGAGTATAACAAAGTCCCCTGATGGAATATAAGAAAGTTTCCTGATCGAGTATAACAAAGACCCTTAATGGAGTATAAGAATGGCCCTGATCGGAAATAAAAAGTCCTCTAATCGAGAACAACAAAGCCCCCTGGTCGAGTATAACAAAGACCCTTAATTGAGCATAACAATGGCCCCTGATCGAGTATAACAAAGTCCTCTGATCGAGTATAACAAAGTCGCCTGATCGAGAATAACAAAGTCCCCTGATCGAGTATAAAAAAGCCACATGATCGAGTATAACAAAGTCCCCTGATCGTGTAAAACAAAGTCCCCTGATCGAGTATAACAAAGTCCCAATATCGAGTATAGCAAAGACCCCTTGATCGAGTATAACAAAGTCCACTGATCGAGTACAACAAAGTCCCCTGATCGAGTATAACAAAGTCCCCTGATCCAGAATAACAAAGTCCCCTCATCGAGTATAAAAAAGCCACATGATCGAGTATAACAAAGTCCCCTGATCGTGTATAACAAAGTCCCCTGATCGAGTATAACAAAGTCCCCTGATCGAGAATAACAAAGCCCTCTAATCGAGTATAACAAATTCCTCTGATAGAGCATAACAAAGCCCCCTCATCATGTTTAACAAAGCCGCCTCATCGACTATAAAAAGCCCCCTGGTCGCGTATAACAAAGTCCCCTGGTCGAATATCACAAATTCCTCTGATCGAGTAGAACAAAGCCCCCTCATCATGTATAACAAAGCCCCCTCATCGACTATAAAAAAGCCCCCTGGTCGAGTATAACAAAGTCCCTGGTCGAGTATAAAAAAGTCCTATGATCGAGTATAATAAAGGCCCCGAATCGAGTATAACAAAGGCCCCTCGTCGAGTATAACAAAGTTCCCTGCTCGAGTATAACTATGTCCCATGATCGAGTATAACAAAGTCCCAATATCGAGTATAACAAAGTCCCCTGATCGAATATAAAAAAGCACCCTGATCGAGTATAACAAAGTCCCTTGATCGAGTATAAGAAAAGCCCCTGATCAAGAGTATAACAAAGTCCTGCCTGTTCGAGTATAACAAAAGTCCCTGATGGAATATATGAAAAGTTTTCTAATCGAGTATAACAAAGACCCATAATGGAGTATAAAGAATGGCTGATCGAAAATAACAAAGTCATCTAATCCAGGCACAACAAGCTCCTGATCGGAGTATAACAAAAGACCATAATGGAGACATAACAATGGCCCTGATCGAGTATAACAAGTCCCCAAGATCGAGTATAACAACAAAGTCCTAATCGAGTATAACAAAAGTCCCTGATCAGAATAAAACAAAGTCCCGTGATCGAGTATAACAAAGGCCCTAATCGAGAATAACAAAGGCCCCTCAGCGACTATAACAAAGTCCCCACATCGAGTGTAACAAATTCCCCTGATCGAGTATAACAAAGTCCCTTGATCGAGTATAAGAAACCCCCTGATCGAGTATAACAAAGTCCCCTGATGGAATATAAGAAAGTTTCCTGATCGAGTATAACAAAGACCCTTAATGGAGTATAAGAATGGCCCTGATCGGAAATAAAAAGTCCTCTAATCGAGCACAACAAAGCCCTCTGGTCGAGTATAACAAAGACCCTTAATTGAGCATAACAATGGCCCCTGATCGAGTATAAAAAAGTCCCAAGATCGAGGATAACAAAGTCCTCTGATCGAGTATAACAAAGTCCCCTGATCGAGAATAACAAAGTCCCCTGATCGAGTATAAAAAAGCCACCTGATCGAGTATAACAAAGTCCCCAAATATTAATATAACAAT
>NW_024735503.1:2911767-2917494 GCF_018991925.1 Homarus americanus | reverse complement strand
CGACCCTCTGCCAGCTGGGTGTGTGGTACGGTCTATCGGTTTGCTTGGTTGGGTGAGGGAGGAGAAGTGTTCTAAAGCCGACTACGATTATCCCTGATGTGTTCTGGATGTGTTGATAATTTCTAATGTTTTTTGTTTTTTATGCGAAGGGAAAATAAATATGCGTTGTGGATTATGAAACAGAATGAGGACTTTAGTTTTATAACGAACAGGTGGCCAGGCAAAGCAACAACAACAATTATTTATCTTTCGTGTCTGTTCTCTCTCTTCTACGGGAATATTATAAACACAAACGCACATATAACGCATAAATTACACAAGACTTACATGCGCAACGACGAAACCACGTCATAAATAACCCTAAAATCTCTCCCTTTAAGTTAGGAGTCCGGATGATCACCTCCTCTGCAGGCGCTCCAGAGTGGCGTCGGTGGAGGCACTAAGCTAGCAGGTCCAGGCTTAGGTAGTGTTTTTCTTCCTCTTGAATATGGATTTTGAGCTAGAAGGAAGAGGAGGCGTCAGAGAGGAGCTCCTGGGAGGCAGGTGGGAAAGCCCCGAGCTGTCTGAACTAGCGAGTCCTGACGCTGAGCTGAAATCTTTCTCCTACCACAGGATGAGATGTTGACCATCGGTTTGGCCAAATAAGGTTAACATTACTGTATTGTTTTATCGATACAGTTTAATGGAAAATAATTCATATATGGTAATTTTTTTTCTATTTCACTTAATACGTCGTTTATCATCATAAGATAACCAAAATAAAATAAATGTAGCTCAGGTAATGTTAGGGTTTGTTTATGTTTGAAACTATTCACTGATATCTATTCTGTTTACCCACATGATTGTCTATGGTCAATCAGAGCTTAAAAAAAAAACATGACAATAACTCTGATGAATTTTTTTATAACTTCTGAGTGGCCATTAGACGATCATGTAGATAATCATAATACATGAAAATGAAAAGCTACACACATACATAAATACATACATACATTACATGGGCGTATGTGTGTATTTACTAGCATGATATACTTCAAAACCTGATCACCAAAGAATGAGTATCGTTTTGTTACCGTAATAAGTCAGCAAGAGTCACTGTAAACATCAGGTAGGGTCATACATGATAAACTCGAGCACATCTGAGCCTTTGAGCCGTGAGAGAGTGTGTGGTATTTTCTAGGGGCACGGGGGAGGGGAGACGACATACGTACAGATGAAGGCGTTATTATGGATAAGCTGATAATGGGTTTCTGATGGTGATGGTAGAGGCATGGGGTGGGTGAGAGGGAGACTTGATGCCTATTATATAAATTAAAATTATAATATGGCGGCCAAGATGCATCGAGACTATAATAACAGAAATCGTTGCCAATCGCCTTGGGCTCAATAAAGCAGTTTTATACGGATCTTAAAAGGCAATGAATGGATGGTGGCGAGAGGCATTTTAAGGTAGAAGGATATAAGCCATAAAACAACCTCCACCTCCTGTAAAACACACAATAAAAATGACAGTAAAAATTTAGGTTATTGGCGACCCAAGAAAACTATGATGGAGGACTGTGTGTGTGTTTTCTTTATGATATTAAATGAAAAATATCGTTCACTTTAGAAACACTTAGGAATATATATATATAATCCATAGCCTACTTAACAGGAGATGACAGTGGATTACTAAAAAAACAAATTGGAAGTGAAAATATGATAATGATTTACTTAAATAAAAATTGGAGCTCCTATGAAATCTAAAAAGTATTAATCTATTAACTTAAGAATTGGTTTAGAATGATACTAAGAAAACCAATCACAGAATATAAGATGAAAATAACGTAAAGAGACAACGATGTTATGGAGAAATCCGACCGTTAGAAAGATTAAGGAGTAATCTTAAACCAAGTAAACAATGTGTATTTGCTCGAAACAAGGCTAATGAAGTACTTGGGTTCATACAAAGGAGTGTTAGTTACAAGACTAGCGAGGTCATCCTAAAAGTATATATTGCGTTTGTTAGACCTCACTTGGATTACGCAATTCAGTTCTGGTCACCGTACTACAGAATAGATATAGAACCCCTAGAAAGAATTCAGAGGAGAATGACAAGACTAATCCCGGGCATTAGGAACCTTGAGTACAGAGACAGGTTAAAGCATCTTAATTTGCACTCCCTCGAGAGACGTAGAATAAGGGGGCGATATGATAGAGGTGTATAAATGGAAGTCAGGGCTAAACAAAGGTGATATAACAAAGGTACTCAAACTATCCAACCAGGAGTGAATTCATAACAGTGGTTTTAGATTAGACAAAATTAGATTTAGGCGCGAGATAGGTAAATATTGGTTTGGAAATCTAGTAGTGGATGAGTGGAACAAGTTACCAAACATCATCATTAACTCTAATACGCTGGATAACTTCAAACATAGGTTGGATGGATATATGAGCAATAGGGGTTGGGTGTAAATGGGACTGCCCAGTATGGGCCAATAGGCCCGCTGCAGTTTCCTCCATTCTTATTTTGTTATCAATAAAAAATGCCCTAAAATGGCATCATATATCGTTAGTAATTTGATATCTATTGAAAATGACCTGAAATCCCACCTTACTGCCATTCTCGTTGACTGAAAAAAACATCAAATGGCCTTACAACCATTAAATAAATCAATACTTATATACTGATTGAAAATTCCTTTATCAGCTATTTTATTCTCACTAAAAATTACATTAAAGAACCTTGTGTTATATACATACACTATATATATATATATATATATATATATATATATATATATATATATATATATATATATATATATATATATATATATATATATATATAGCAATGGCATTTACTGATATCATGCTATGGTAAAAAGGCTGATAATGTCTACACTCTATTAAATTTAGAGCCAAGTTGTCCCATCAAAGTAAAATACACATCATAGTTTAAGAGTATAATAATATTTAACAGAGATCTCCAAGCCCTAAACTTTATATCTGTTCCCTCGGCTTCAATATAAAGTCCTTTTGAACGGCTGGAAAAATAATAACACGAAAATAAGATGAAATATTTACTCAATCTCTGTCACTTCGATATATCCCGAGATGCGAAAACACACATATACACAAAAAGTCAAAATCTCCCAGACGTTTTTTATCCAGCTCGTCTCTGCCTCCTCGGGTTTAATATAAGGCAAGTTTGAGTTGCTGGGAAAAAAAAACGCTAAAAAAAGGGGTTCAAACTGGGCAGGACGGGACGATAAACGCTGGGGAGGCCATTCTGGGGCGGCCCTGAACGCCACTTTATGTGTGAACGCCCAGCCTCGGTGATCATGACAGATTTTGATAGATTTCATCGGTTTTAAATGATCGGTTCTTTTTTGGGAGGGAGGGAGGGGGTGACGGGGTGGGGTGAGGGGGTATTGTGGTGTGTTTTAGGTAGGAGAAGGAGAGACTGCTTTATTTTATCCTAGAAGAGAGAGAGAAAGATGGGAGAAAGAGAGAGAGAGATAGAGAAATGAAAGATAGAGGGAATTAGATTGATGGTGATATAACTATTTATCTATACTGACTGACCAAGAGCCTCACAAGGGACACAATATCGAAATAAAATAAAATAACAACAATAAGACAAGATAAAACAAAAACAAGACCTCACCTCCCAGCATCATCCATCTTACGACAACTGAGAGAAAATATCAGAAGAATTCAATTAAGACTCCACCTTTGTATTTCGTCACCTTTGACCGTAATGTCATTTGTAAGATAATTGACAGCCAAGACAGAAGTTTGCCGGTGATTCTCTTTGACTTGACTTCGCTTTAGTGGGAAGGGAGTGAGAGGGGAGATGGGGAGGAGAAGGACGAGGAGGAGGAAGTGAGGAAAGAGGAAGAGAATAATATGAGGAAGGTGGAGGTGAAAAATAAGAAGAAAAGGGTGAGGAAGAAGAACGAGGTGAGGGAGGGAGGGAAAGGAGAGGGAGTGGGAGGGCAGGGAAGAGGGAAAGGCAGGTGAGGAGCTGGGGAACTGAGAGAAGCAGAGGAAGAAGGAGGATGAGTAAAAGGGAGAGGAAGGGACGAAAAAGAGGAGAGGAAGGGACGAAAAAGAGGAGAGGAAAAAGAGGAGAGGAAGAGAGGAGTAGACGCACAAAGGGAGAAAGAAAGGAGAAGGAAATAGACGAAGTGAGGGTAAAAAAGGAAGGGAAGGAAAAAGAAAAGGGGGGGAAGAGAGGAACGGGGGAGAGAGGGAGGGAGGGAGGGAGAGAAAAGGGAGGTGAAAAGAGGAGTAAAGTAGATTGGGTGGAGAAGGAAGAGATCTTCAATGTGTTGGGGAGAATGGTGGGGTGGGGGTGAGGTGGGGAGATGGTGATGGAGTAAAGAGATAATAATGATGATGATGGGGAGAGAGATATCACCACCAGAGGGGTAAACACAAGGTTCCATCAAGATAGCAAAACGTTAATTTCCTCTTCATTTAGCGAGAGACAGAGGGAAGCAGGAGGTTCCGACCCCATTACTGCCTTGTCTGTACTACACTTATTCATAACCTGCCTTCACTGATACATGCTACAGTCATAATGAATGACGGAATGAATGAATGAGTGAATGAATGAGTGAATGATGGAGAGAGAGAGAGAGAGAGAGAGAGAGAGAGAGAGAGAGAGTACTTTGTTGTTTGTTCTTGGGAAGAATTGACAAGGTGAAAAGAAATATGAATAAGTAAATATGCACATGAACGCGCACACACACACACACACACTTAACCAATAATTTATCGAAGACCCCGCCAGGTTGGTTCATCAAGTAGGGTAGTCAATACACGCAGTGACCCTCCGTTGATAGGAGACAGTACATTGACCTACCTTAATTATCGATTACCTGGGGTCACATAAGACGGAGACTTCTTGTCAGCTGGAGTCAAAATAAGCCTTGTAAGTGTTCATAAACGAGGTCATTCAGAGCAGTTGACCCTTTACTACACCTGGAGGGTATTCGATACAATTAAAGGTGACTTTTTGATCATCAAGTGAGGTGAGGTGAGGCGAGGTGAGGTGAGGTGAGGTGAGGTGTCCTTAATAATCCAGGGGTCAAAATTAAGGCCCATGTCAACCGCAGTCCATAGTAGTCCTTCCTTAAAGCTGTAACACGCCGACCACCCAAGTGATCGCCCTAAGTATATTAACATCTAACTTTTTAGGCCTAGGTTCTTCCCCTCCGACCCTCGCCTCTAACTTCAGGGTATAATCTGGGATATCCGCTTAAGGTGTCATTTCAGGGGTGGTTCAATGGTGGCATGATACTTGTTTTTGTTTTTTATAGTGTGTGTGTGTGTGTGTGTGTGTGTGTGCCATCATTACCACGAAAATCACCACCTCTACTACTATACAATTCTCACCAGCAATAACAAAATTAACAATAAAACAACAACAATGACAAAATGACGATGACTTGAACAAAAACATAATGGCAATAACATCAACAACAGCAACAAATATAACAACCACAACCAAAACACCAACAATAATACCGACAATAACAACTGAATTATAAACATCACAACCACCGCTGTCATCATCGTCAACAACAACAAAAACAACAACTAAATAAACAATAAAGTCACCAATACCCCCCCTCCCTGCCCCTCCCCTCCCACACCTCCCCTCCCCTACCACACCTCCTCTTCCACACCTCCCCTACCACACCTCCACTCCCAGAACTCCCCTCCCACACTTCCACC
>NW_024735503.1:2894267-2906767 GCF_018991925.1 Homarus americanus | reverse complement strand
GGTAGGCTGTAATCAAGTGTTATAATTTATCAGTATTAAGTCAAGTTACGTGGGATACCTGTCTTAAAATGTATACCTCTTTTTTAACCCTCAATAAGACTTAGATGGAGAAAATATCATAAGGCAGATACCGGTAACTGATGACAAAATACAAATCGATTAAAAAAAGAAAAAAGATTAAAAAAAATCCAATGTCGGTATAGGGTGTGTGGAAAGAGGTGTGCTGTCGGTACGGTCAGAGTATATGTGTGTGTGTGTGTGTGTGTGTGTGTGTGTGTGTGTGTGTGTGTGTGTGTGGCGACCTGTGGTGGCACGCTCGCCTCGCAAGCGAGCGGACCCGGGTTCGATCCTCGGGCATGGTAAAACTATGGGCAAGTTTCTTTACGCCATTTGCCTCTGTCTACCCAGCAGCAATTGGGAACCTGGATGTTAATCGATTTGTGAATCGTATTCCGGGGTAATGGTTAGCCAGTGCAGTTGTCGAGTTGTCCGGTCTTCTCTGACTATTCCTTGACACTGGGTCATGCAGCTCGTTAACTCAGGGTGTCGTTGTTGTGTTGGCGACAGCTTCTACACCTTAAACAGATTCACGCCTAGGTGGCCCTTGGGCCGGCCATCCTCGTTACTCGAGGAGCAACCATTATATATATATATATATATTTCATGTAAATCCACAACGACCTCACCAGCCAGGACTCGAACCCTTGACCTAATGCATGGGACCAGGGAACGCTACCGACCATACCACAAGAGCACTAAAAGCAGTTCTAGACTATGTGATATTTCACACAAAGCCTGTTCATAGAGCTGATGGTGCCGTGAACCTCTCATTGGGAACTGCTCGTGCTGCTTATGTGGATGTCAGTAGCATTTTATCGAATCCAGCTGGTATGAAACACGAGGTACCATGTATACTTCATTTTTAGTCCATATAACACGGCGCCATCAGCTCGATGAACAGGCTTTGTGTGAAATATCACATAGTCTAGAACTGCTTTTAGTGCTCTTGTGGTATGGTCGGTAGCGTTCCCTGGTCCCATGCATTAGGTCAAGGGTTCGAGTCATGGCTGGTGAGGTCGTTGATTATGTGTGTATATATATATATATATATATATATATATATATATATATATATATATATATATATATATATATATATATATATATATATATATATATATATATATATATATATATATATATATATATATATATATATATATATATATATATATATATATATATATATATAATGTGTGTGTGTGTGTGTGTGTCGGACAAAAACAACAGCAGCAGAGGCCGTGACATGACTGGGTTACGCCGGGGCTTCCTCACCGCCCTGCTTCCACCACAACAGGTAAGACCTTTTTGTTCGTCATATGGTCACTGTGACGTGTGTGTGTGTGGCGGCTCTCTGACGCTTTACGGAAGAACTCTCATAACACACAGTCTCTTCACTCCCTCCGTAAAGCCCACGTTTCCAATTACTAATATTTTCTTTCGTTTCATTCAATTGTATGTTTCTGCTTACTTTATAATACAATTATTCTATTTTTGTACTTTTATACTTTAGTTATTTTTGTTTCGGTCCTACGTTAAGGACATACAGTTTTCCCTTACTATTACGAACTGACGAGAATACAAAACTACTTCTCGTGACCTTCCCTTCGTCTCTCAACCAAACCTAACCTAACCTAAGCCATTTTTCTTTTTACAGTTTAACTTATTCATCATTGGTTATGATCCCTTTTATAATGAGTGTCTGTAATACCTTCATTACTCTCTTAAACTCACATTGTTAACCTTTTACAACATCAATTTATTTTCATTTTTTTACACCACTTTACCTTCTCTCTTACTGTACTATGAATTTATGTCGAATTAAAATCCCATACACCTTAACTTCTTCTCTAAGTTATATTTTTTTAACAACACGTGAGTCATAGTAACATTAAGAGACTCAGTCAACACGTTTCAACTCCTCGTCGAAGCCCCGTCAGAAAGAAGTGAGTATGAAGGTCTTAAAACTACAATCAGATTATCCAGAAGCCTAAAGAACGCTACGAGGCCCTCATTATAACCCAGGCGCCGGACACACGCGCCTCGGATTGGTGCACCGACAAAAATGCCGTCAGACAAAATTCCATCGGACAAAACTTTAATGGACATAGTATCAATGAACAAAAATCACATTGGACAAAATCTCATTAAATAAAATTCCACAAGACAAAATCAATTATTCGGGAAAAAACTCGTGTGTGTGTGTGTGTGTGTGTGTGTGTGTGTGTGTGTGTGTGTGTGTACGCGCGTGTATACATAGATATATGGTTGACTAAGCACAAGTGTTCGTGCGTGTTTTTTACCAATAAAACACTGATGAGACTCTGTAGACAGCTCACAAGAACCACACTCAAGAGAACACGACAAGGCCTTTTGTTTTATGGTCCTTCTTCAACAATAATAACAACTATAACATCAACAACTAGAAAAATGACAAAAATAACAACCACAATTACAGCACACCGACTGCAACAATAATAACAAGGATGACAAAAACAATAACAGGAGAAACAAAATATGGAATGAGAACGAAATAAGTAATAAAGATATAAGTGAGAGAGAGAGAGAAAGAGTTAATCCTCACTAATAAAAACACACATAGACACTACGGATACGTAACAATGACAGAGAAGAAGTAAAAAAAAATAAAAATGTTAAGAAAGAAAGAGAAAGAGAAAAGGAGAAAGAGAGAGAAAGAGAAAAGGAGAAAGAGAGAGAAAGAGAAAAGGAGAAAGAGAGAGAAAGAGAAAAAGAGAAAAAACAATTCACCTGAGGCAGTACGTACAGAACAGGAAGAACCTATTAAAACAGCCTTGTTACGCCCCTGGAGATTTGTGATATGTAAATACGCCGTGTGGCACTGTCTCGCTCCCCGCTAACTAATTACAGGTATCAACACTTACAAATACTTACCTTCTAAAACACTCCCCCTGTAATCCTCGTTTTATTAGGTTTTAATGGCTTACAAGCATTTCCCTTTGTCTCGTATTTACCCTCGCTGTTATTAATTCAATTTACACAATCACACGCTAAGGACTTGAGGGACTTGAGTTCTAAAGTATATATTCCCATTAAAGTTGTTTGTTTACTTGTGTTTTAATCCTGTTGTATGTTTCTTGAAGTAATTATTAAGCTAGTTATTGTTGTTTATAGCATGACTGTTTTATGACTCAAAGGATTAAAAATAAAAATTAGAAATGTTCCAATGGTAAACGTTATAATTTATGAGTAGTAGTTTAGTTAAATATCAAACATTTGCTTTTCCACCCTATTTGAATTACACTCTATGATCATTTACCTAAATAAATGTTTGTTTTATGTGTAAATGTTATTCCGTAGTGTTTTTGTTAAATACTAAGTGTACATCAGTTGTTGAAGATGCAAATGCAGGATAGCAATATGACCTGTTATCATCACGTGTTATGGCAGGTCTCGAGTGACAAAGCGTTATGCATCACGAGGTATAGGAGCAGCAAGGAGAGTATTAATGGATGGGAATATATAAATGAAATTACCTAACATACGAGACGGAGATTAATGACACGAGGATTTTTTTTTTATTAACACCAAAAGAAATATATTAAGGCATTATCATACTAAAGACACTGTCAAATACGGGAGAACTTCAATTTATACTGTTTTATGACACACACACACACACACACACACACACACACACACACACACACACACACACCACATATAATATTCTACGGGAATTTCAGATTATAAACGATAGAAAACGGGGAATATAAACAAAGAAATAAAGAGAAGAAAATACCAAAATGTCACCTTACTCTTATATTTTTTCTAAAGAGAATTTCTACCTAAAAAATTACGGGTCACTTTTTTCCTGTACCATGAGAAAGGTTAATTTTCTCCTCTGTAATTCGGTGAACAATTAGGACGACCAGAAGTAAAAAAAAAAAAAGACAAACTCACAGAGACACATAGCCCCATACACACGCCAACTAGAGCCTATTACACGAGGCTAGGAAATGACAAATGGTGAATAATGTAATTCTTATGTTCTCGTGTTATGAATCGATTTGAAATACGTACACACACACACACACACACACCCAGACACACACACACACACACACACACACCCACTCCACACACACACCCACACCCACACACACACACACACACACACACACACACACCCACACACACACACAGACGCATATTTTCAACCATACGAAGACTTTTTTTTTGTACTGAGTCTTGACACGCCTGTTGCGGTAATTACAAGGCTAAAATATGCAGTGATGGGGTTAATGGTTGGGTCTTTAACTTCGTGACTAAAAAAGCTATTAATACACAGAGTGGTACGGGGAAGTATGGGAGGAAGTTGTGTGGTCAAGGAGACAGTATGGGATGGGGAGGGGAGGGGAGGGGAGGTACCTGTAAGACATTAATGGAAGGGGTGAAGGATAGGAGAAAAGGGAGAGGGATAGGTAGATGCATGAAAAGTAAGAAAGGGTGGTGAGAAGGTGAGAGGAAGAAGTAGAAAGCAGATAGAAGGGAACTTGGGAAGAGATGGGAGGCAAGGAGAGCACTAAAGGAGGAGGAAGGGAAAGCAGGTAAGGTGGAGGAAAACACAGGTAAGTAGGTAAGTATCACAGACTTGGATCTAGTTTCTAAAAAAAGGTCCGTTCGTCAGTTTGTTTATCTTTCCCTCTCGGTAACCTGATACGATAGAAGGTAACGTAACTCTCTGTGTGAATTCTATGTTATTTTGGTCGCTGTCGTTTTTCCGGATGAGCTCAACATGCAAACGGTATTGTATCAGAGACGGTTTAGTGACTTTTTTTGGTTGTGCCAGTTTACAGCTGCGGTCTGACACCACCAGTTAAGGGGAGAAAAATTCAACTTACGATTCTTTGAGACTACGAGAATTTTTAAGGCTTCATGGAGATACTACCTGTGTTTTTTTTTTGTTTATAATCTTGTGAACAGGTAAGTCCAGTACAGGGGTGAGTGTAGGAGGGGTGAGTGTAGGAGGGGTGAGTGTAGGAGGGGTGAGTGTAGGAGGGGTGAGTGTAGGAGGGGTGAGTGTAAGAGAGGTGAGTGTAGGAGAGGTGACTGTAAGGGTATTTAGAGCTCTGTATATTAGAGGTGAAGGGAGGAGAAGTGAGTGTAGCACCGATAGTGAGTGTAACATAGAAGAGTATACTTACTCAGTGTGACAGGTGTATCTTATGTAGCTGCAGAGAGAGATAGCTAGAGAAAAGGTACGTGTGTAAGTGTTCATTAATTTATATCAGATGAAGGTACAGGTGTGCAAAGTTTCATGCAATGTGCAATGTCAAGAGAACACACACACACACACACACAAGATATTCTCAGCACCCCAGATGATTTAAGAAAATAAACAACAACAATTCACACAGATTTTCAGGACTTACTGAGTAAATTCTCGCCTGGGGTCGTCTCTTTCAAAGCAAGAGTCTTGATTCCCAAACTTTCGTACGATAAACATCCCTGATAACTGAAACTATACGACTGTACCTAGCTGATTTATTTATTCCGTAACGCAAAAGGAATCAAACCTAACCTAACGTCACCTCACCTAACGTGATCTAACCTAACTTAACCTAACCTAATATGACCTGACCTGACCTGACCTGACCTAACCTAACCTAACATAACGTAACGTAACCTAAAAAGAGGATACTCAAAATATGAACTCCTCGTACGCACTTTTGACACTCTGGCTGAAGATTATTATATTTCAAAGGCCACATACTCGTATACGAACGTGCATTTTTCGCGTCAGTTTTATAAATGAGGGTCGTATATTCCAGTGACTTGGTGAATTGGACACTTGCAACGCTGCCTGGTGACTGTAGCTCAGGTGTTGTGTTGCTCATGGGTTTATTGTTGGTAAGTGTGAACGGCCTCTGCGGTGTCTGTGTTTCTTATCGGTGAATAGATCTAAACCTCTCTCTCTCTCTCTTCCGCCTCCTATTATTGTACTTATTATTTTTATTATTATTTTCCATTGTTTCCTGTTTCATGTTTCATTGTTTTTCCTTTCTTGGGTAAAAAAAAGTTTTATTTAATTTTTCCATTAGTTTTTCCTATGATGATGATGATGCATAAATGAATATATAAAAATGTGTTTGTGTGTGTGTGAGTGTGTGTGTGTGTGTGTGTGTGTGTGTGTGTATATACTAACATAACGAGAAAAGAAAGGAGAGACAATGTATAGTAAACAAATACCTGGTAGTAAAACAATAATTTACAAAACCATAAAACCTTCAAGTGAAACACATGTGACTCGTGCAGGTAATATTATTCATGAAAATACAAATAAAAAAAAATGGTTACCTGTAGAGTATAATGAACTCATCAAAGGTCAATGTCTCCAAGAGTTTATAACACACACACAAAATAAAAAATAAATAAAGCATAAAAATCATTAATCTCGAGTAAAATTTTAAAGAACAAGAATACCAATAAATTATTCAGAACCCAAAACCGAAACTTCATACCAGAAACTCTCCAAAAGACACAACAGGTAAGGGAAAGGTGTGTTTAATTAATATGTCCTCTAGTGGGCATTACTACTGATAGGTAAACTCATAGTCACTCTTACTTAATCTTGACTAGGATCGTGTTGTGTATTGTGTGAAATAAGTCATGGACGAACACGAGAAAAGAATCCTATAGCGTTGGGGGGACACTCTATAGTAGTGTTTCGACGTGTGATGACCGTAAGAGGCATGGTAAGGTGGTCGGTGTTAGGGTCAGGCTGGGTCATAATGAGGTGGATTTGGTCACGAATAAAGCGTCTTTGTCGTAAACCCTTAACGAACAAATATATAAGACAGACGAGATACACAAAGCAGTCTATCCAACAGAAGACGTGAGTAATATTCTTCCTTTTTATCTCACCGTGACAGTAAAACAAATACAGAGATAATAAAGTACAAAGTCTTTATGTCCTTTGTCTATCACATAAATTCTTAACGAAAGAGAAATAGACGAGATAAAAAGAACAAACAGATGACGTAGGATCAATCATTTTTACCGTGAAAGTATAAAAAAAAAAAAAATCAACAAAGAAATAAAATTGGCTGGATTTCATTTGTTTTTCTCCATCATGACCAAAAGCAACAACAACAAAAAAAGAACAAAGAAGTAGTATATTTATTCTTTGTCTTTTTAAAACAACAAAGACGAAACACAAAGAAAAAACAATTGCCTGTATATACCCAATTAATGAAAGTTACAACGAATATAATAAAAAAATTGGGGCTAGTAGATAAACAGAGCGACTTGGCTGTTGAGAGAATGTGAGTCACAGTGAGGATGATTCACGTGAAAAACCTCTTAACTTGTGTCTTTTATTCACCCTACTCGGGGAGGAGAGTGAGGGGGGAGGGGAGTGGGGAGGGCAAGTGAGGGAGAGCAGGAAGGGGAATAGGGAGGGAGGAGTAGGGAGGACACGCGAGGGAGACCAGGAAGGAGAATGACAAGGGAGTGGGAAGGACAGTAGTGAGGGAGAGGGAGGAAGAAGTGAGGAAGAGGAGGGAAGAAGTGAGGAAGAGCCGAAAGAGGGGGAATAGGGACGAGAGAGAGAGAAAGGTGTCTTATATACAGGTTGACACATGCGGAATAATTCAATACTTCCGTCATAGAATAATTGTGTTCATGCATAATTCAGGGTTGAAATATGGGTGAAAACGCACACGGACAGGACGTAACACCGTATCTTCTCACACACACACACACACACACACACACAACACACACACACATCTGTTACTATATGTCTTATTTGGTGTCAATGGTGTCAATTTGTATATTAATTGTAATTCAAATCCATCTCAAATATAATCAGAGACAGCCTTCTGGTTGTCATTAATAAATCAGTTATTATTATTATTATTATATTATTATTACACACACACAAGGTAATGTAAACAAGAGATTTCCAACCGTAAACACGACCAGCTTCTGTAGAATTTCAACAAACATCCATACATTCCTCTCTCTCAGTCATAGAACGCATCTAAGGGAAACAAATTCACCTGGACCTATATGAAATGTACTTAGCATTGACTGGACCTCGAAGCAGATGATGGAATATTCTACCCTACCCTTATCCATCTTCATAATGTGAATCTTGAATTATGAGGGAAAGAAAAAATAGGGAGCGAGGGAGGGGGGAAGGATAGGTGAGGGGGGAAGGATAGGTGAGAGGGAAAGGGAGAGGGGAAGGAAGGTAAGGGAGAATTCAAGTATAATTCTATATTTTATCACTGCCCACCTTCCTTTATTTGCAGAATCCTCCACCACTGACGAGACATACTTTGACTCCAAAACTACAAACATGTATAGGTGGTAGACATAAAACATCCGAAAAAAAAAGGCAAGCTCACAACCCCAAAACACCCTGTTCTGTTTTGGTTTCAAATAACTGGCTTCTTATATCAACACGCTGATTAACCCCCCTGCCCCTGTTGTACACCTGTTATATTTTGTGCTGCGGGGAGGGGGGGGGACACACACCTGCCTGCATGCAGACGAACACTTGTGTGTGTGTGTGTGTGTGTGTGTGAATCTGGGTCATGGTCATTAGCTAAAGGTTAGTCTGTGAATACGATTGAGAGGGAGCAAGGTAAGAAAGAATTTGGCTGAGAAGAAACGATAAAAGCAATTGAAAAGGTGTGTGTGTGTGTGTGTGTGTGTGTGTGTGTAATAATAATAATAATAATAATAATAATAATAATAATAATAATAATAATAATAATAATAATAATAATAATAATAATAATAATAATTAACGGTTTATTGAAAAAGTTCTGCAGCCCGAAGGCTGAAAATATACATTGGACAAAAATGACTTATTACATACATTGGTAGTTTAACAAAAGCCTAGAGAAAGGTAAAGGAACATACAGTGAACATACAGATTAATGTAGGTGTTGAACAGCAAACACGTAGTGTAGTAACTCCTTCCCAGATGGTGTTAGGAGGGACCTCACGTGGTGTAGTAGTTCCTTCACAGATGGTGTTATGAGGGACCTCACGTGATGTAGTAACTCCCTCACAGATGGTGTTTTGAGGGGCATCACGTGGTGTAGTAATTCCCTCACATATGGTGTTATATGAGCGAGGTGTGGTCCCAGGTTTTCCTATCGTAGACGGATTAACACATCGCTGGTTGTTGTTGGGTCTCACGTACCTGGGACCTCACTGTGTGAAGGTTAGCTTGGGTACGACTCAGCTGTTACTGTCGAGTTGTTCTCACTGACTTGAGCACTGTTCATCACTGGTTTCATTCCTTTCCTAAATGAAATTGTAACTTCTGGCGAGAACTTGTTGATATTCCGGTGGGGAGGAGTTGGTATGGACCAACTTAACAGTTGACCTGGCTGCTCCCAGAGGATCGCCAGCTCTTGACCCTTCGGTGGTGGGTTGTGTGAGTCTGTGTGTATGTTTGTGTGTGTGTGTGTGTGTGTGTTACAGGAAGTTTTACAACACACCTGCCAGAACTCTCAATGTTAACACACCTCCACCACCACAAACAAAACAAAATACTCACTCAACGTCGCACATAAAACACCACAACTCAAACACAAACACACAAACGGGACATTGAAGCATTTTCCAGGATTGGGTTATTTTCTACACCAACATACAGTGTGAATTAATCCGATTGGGCAGGATTTTACGAAGCCAGATAAACCCAGGCTGGTTATATTAGTGGCCAGTTACGTGTTGTGTAATTGGTGTCACTGCGGTTAGGTTCACAGCTCAAGCAGGTGTACCCTTCAGGTGACAAGGTGACGGTGGGTGGGTGATTAATATAAGTTCCTGTTCTATTTTGGCGTGTGTTCGTTTGGTCAAAGGAGATTACTTTGTTGCGTATGAAGTTAAAATGATGAATGAGAGAGAGAGAGAGAGAGAGAGAGAGAGAGAGAGAGAGAGAGAGAGAGAGAGCAGTTACTCACTTCTCTAAGAAATATGTCCCTCATCTCCCCACTTAATGCTCCCTTTACTGTATCTCCCCATCTCACCCTTAACCCCCCTCTCACCCCTTACTCCGTCCACTCCCTCCTTAAAGTCCTTCACTCTTCTCTCACTCCATTTTCCTTTATCTCTTTTCCCCCAGTCTCCTCTCCCTTCATTTCCCTATCCCTCAACCTGTCAATCCTCACACTCTCCTATTCCCTCTCTCTCCTATTCCCTCTCACTCCCCTATACCCTCACCCTCCTATCCCCTCACTCACCCTATTCCCTCACTCACCACACTCCCCTATTCCCTCAAGTCCCTTCTCAGTGCCTCACTCTCCCCCCCTCGAAGCCGCACAAGAGTCCAAGGGCTGCGAAATTCCGAAGCACCTGTCGTGTTTTAAACACTAAATGGTATTAGGGTCAGACAGACGGACTGGCATCGTGGTGGATAGATTTATGTGTTTAAAAAACCCGAAGCCCCACGACTCTCACAAGAGCTCGAGGGTCGGATCTTTTTGTGGTAACTCCCTGGGTGACGTAGGGGGGGTGACGTAGGAAGGAGGGGTGGTGACGTAGGGAGGGGAGGGCTGACGTAGGGAGAGGGAGGGATGGTGTAGGGAGTGAGATGGAGGAGGGAGTGGGAGGGATGACGTAGGGAGGGGAGGGGAAGCGAAGGGAGGGGAGCGGTGCCGAAGGGAGAAGAGATGGCGTAGGGAGGAAGAGGAGGGGTGACGTAGGGAGGAAGGGGAGGGGTGACGTACGGAGGTGGAGGAGTGACGTAGAGAGAGGGAGGAGTGACGTAAGGAGAGAGAGGGGAAGGGTGACGTGAGGGAGGACGGAAGAAGGATGGTAGGGAAAGGGAGAAGAAGCGGAGAGGAGAGAAATGGGAGGAGGAGGGTACAGAAGGGAACACGGAGTGGGGATAAGAGGAGGGAGAGGAAGGACAGGAGGAAAAGGGGGAGGGGGGAGAGATCGGAAGAGAGGAGGAAGGGAGAGAGAGGAGGAAGGGAGAGAGAGGAGGAGGGAAGAGTAAGAGGGAAAGAGGAGAGGGGAGAAGGAAGAGGGAGGAGGAGGAGAAGGAGGGGGAGAAGTAGGAGGGAAGAGAAAGGGAGTGGCTGAAAGGGAAGACGTTCTGGGAGGTTTGATAACTTGAGAGAGGGAATGGAAGAAAAAGAGAAAGGGGAAGGAAGGAGCGAGAGGGTTACGTAGGAGAAGACAAGACGAGAGAGAGAGAGAGGTTTACGTTACTAGACACACCAGATTTTCCTACAGTCGACCATTATGGAGGGGTGAGAGTGGACCTCGTGTAGCTCAGGTGAACGGCAGAGAGTGGAGGTCGAGGAGGTTGATCTCTCTAGGTGGAAACACTGGCGATGTTTGAAGGGCAGTCACATGTAATATACCGACACGGGCGATGGTTAAAGTCTATAGGTGGTTTACTGTTAAGATGACAGATGCTAACGACAGGTGGCACAATTCGAATCAAGAAACGGAGATAATAGTTGGAGTGAGTGGAAGACAATGGCAACAGAAGGAACTAGTATCGAGAGACAGGTGGTAGTTGATGGCAGGTGAGGGGTGGGACTGGGGAGGGGGGAGGGGGGCATATAAATTATGGATTCTTCAGTTACATCTTTTTCGAAGTTTTGATTCGGGGAGGTTTGGAGGGCCCTCATGACACGAGTCCTTCTATTGTAGTGTTATAACAAGGGGTTTGGTGTATAGACAAGAGTGTGAGGAGGGAGGGAAGGAGGGAGAGAGGGAGGAAGGATGGGAAGCAACACGGGCTGTCTCAATGTAGTGTAGATGATGGATGCTGATGTAGGTGTAGCAGCTTCCACACTCCTCCATACATTTTATCCTTCTCCTCCCCTTCCCTTCACGTGTCTCCTCTCCCTCTACAACTCTACCTTTTCCTCTCACTTCATTATCTCCTTCAATCACAACTATTCCCCTTCTTATCGTTTCCACAACACTGTCCTCACTCTTTCCTTCTCCTCCAACCGATACCACTACCTCCAGCCTCCTTTATTGACTATTACTCCTCTCCTCACAGCTCCTTAATCTTCTGCCTCTTCTAACAGTCCTACCCCCACCGCCCCACCAGGTAGGTCTCCCCACCCCCTCTGTCTCTCTCCCTCCTACTTAGGATGCAGGAAGGCTGTCAACCCACTCTTGAAATTCGGCATCAGTAACATACATGTTGGTAAAATGATATATGGCCGGCGTCCGGGAAGCTGTCACCTGGAGAGATCCTCATGATAACGAGTATTTTCAATTCAGGTGTAGTGCAGGCCTCGCTATAAGGAAACTCCTCCACTATACACCACTCTTTTGACTTGTTTTCGTCGTCAAGATGGAACAGATGATGACGAGACTTTTGGGATGTTGTGGGAATGAGTTTAGTTGCCATCGGATAGAGGCGAGTGGGGTGTGTGAGTGTGTGTGTGGGTAGATGCTGACAG
>NW_024735503.1:2860238-2894167 GCF_018991925.1 Homarus americanus | reverse complement strand
ACTGCAGCCATTATTCACATATAAGGCAATTGTTGCCATTTTTTGTTTTCGCCCCACTGCTGCCATTAATCACATATAAGGCAATTGTTGCCATTTTTTGTTTTCGTCCCACTGCTGCCATTGTTACGCCGCCAGGAGTCAATTGTTGCCTTTTTTTGTTTCGCCCCTGCCATTATTCACGCCGCCAAGGCAATTTAACACCCATTTATTGTTTTCGCCCCACTGCTGCCATTAATCACATATAAGGCAATTGTTGCCATTTTTTGTTTTCGTCCCTCTGCTGACATTAATCACATATAACGCATTGTTGCCATTTTTTTATTTTCATCCATGTGCTGCCATTTATCACATATAAGGCAATTGCCTTTTTTTGTTTTCGCTCCTCTGCTGCCATTAATCACATACATTGCAATTATTGCCATTTTTTGTTTTCGCCCCACTGCTGCCATTAATCACATATAAGGCAATTGTTGCCATTTTTTGTTTTCGTCCCTCTGCTGCCGTTAATCGCATATAAGGCAACTGTTGCCATTTTTTGTTTTCGCCCCACTGCTGCCATTAATCACATATAACGCAATTGTTGCCATTTTTTGTTTTCTCCCCTCTGCTGCCATTAATCACATGTAAGGCAATTGTTGCCATTTTTTGTTTTCGTCCCTCTGCTGCCGTTAATCGCATATAAGGCAACTGTTGCCATTTTTTGTTTTCGCCCCACTGCTGCCATTAGTCACATATAAGGCAATTGTTGCCATTTTTTGTTTTCGCCCCACTGCTGCCATCAGGGCTGTGGAGTCGAAGACAAAACCTTCGACTCCGACTCTTCAAATTTTTATGCTTCCGACTCCGACTCCGACTCCGACTCCTTGGCCTATTTGTAACAACTATTTCTACCATCCTAATTGTAATTTGTATGTTGTAACCTGCGTAGGTAAAAAGTAAAACACCGTGGCTATACTGCTACAGCTTTATTAATGATCTGGACGATATTTAAGAACTACAAAAAGATGATAGGCTTGACTTTCAAAGTTTCAATCAAAAGAAAAATAAATTTATTAAGAATTCAAGATATTAACTAGAAAACACCATTTACATGTATATCTAAAAGTTCGATCTCAGCATATGAATTTTGTTTAAGCTCATAATCTGATGTGGATCTAAATGATGATCCTACAATTCCTTTTAAAGTAAAGTTATATATTTATGTACATTAAAGAAATGAATACCTTATTAAGGAAAATGGATAAACTTTACATGATTAAGTTATTAAATTAAATTTGCCTTAATCTCACCAAAAACAGGTTGTAGCTAATTGTTTTGTAGCTGAGAGCCTCTGTGCAGTTTACAACGAAACAAAATTTGATATAATTCAAAATTTCAAATGGTAAATTAGAGACTATCGTCCAAAATTATAGTGCTATACTGTGCCTGCTACAATAAATTCATAATAATGCTTATAAAATGGAAATAAATTCTTTTAATAATTTAAGAAAATTAGTGGGATCAGTGGAATCACTGCAATGAATATGCCTGAGTTCATATATTTGTTCTTAGGAACAGAATAGCTTCAGTCGGAGTCGGAGTCGGAGTCTGGACAATTTTACCGACTCCGACTCCACAAGCCGAAATTTCCTCCGACTCCTCGACTCCGACTCCGACTCCGACTCCACAGCCCTGCTAAAAATGATCAGATACACAGAGGATGATAATGATAGGTTATGGTGTACTCAGATTCGGCATCCACACTACTACTACTACTACTACTACTACTACTACTACTACTACTACTACTACTACTACTACTACTACTACTACTACTACTACTACTACTACTACTACTACTACTACTACTACTACTACTACTACTACTACTACCACCACCATCCTGAAGGGGTACAATTTTTCTCCTTGTTTTAAACTCACATCCACATTTTATACCAGAGTTGGGTCTTGTTGGGAATATTAATTAACAAGCCAGGGAAGCTTTTATACGTTCGCCCACTCTAAATTGTTCTGCTAAAAAAACAAAAATATTGGTTGGGAAGCTGACAGAGAATTAGTTAGGGAACAGTCGGTCGTTGAGGTGAGGCCCAGCTAGAAAATGTTTAGTTGAAAGACCTACTATACCTGCACCCTTTATCGCTACCGGGGCTACTCTTTTTGTCCCGTTTCAAATTAAAACCTTGTAGTTAAGACTCAAACATTGTGCATTTTCTACGTTTTTCCCCCCAACCATGAAATAGTCCTTTGGGGTTGCCGAGTGCGGTGCCTCAACAAGGGTGGGGAGGGGTGCCACAGCAAGAGACGGGAGGGGGAGTGCCGCAACAAGGGCGATGGGGAGGGTGCCACAGCAAAGAGGAGGAGGGTGCCACAGCAAGAAAGGGGGAGTGCCACACTAAGATAGGGATGGGGAGGGTGCCACAGCAAGAGAGGGGGAGGGTGTCACAGCAAGAAAGGGGGAGTGCCAGACTAAGAGACGGGAGGGGGAGGGTGCGACAACAAGGGTAGGGGTGGAGGAGGGGGAGGGGTTGTGTCGGTCATACGGCTCACCGGCTCTGTGTCTTCACCAACACAACAGCGGCGGTGCTTTGTAGTTTCTGGTTGGTGTGGCGCAAAAGACTGGACACGGCCTCCGGGTACCTTAACCAAATTATCACAGAGAAAACCATTCACATTCACGTAAAAAAAAAGAAAAAACCACCAGGTAGAATAAATACCAAGAACATCAATACAAAGACACGGTAAGGTAGAATAACATGTCTACCGTGTTTGTCTACCTGGTATATAAGACCCCTTGTGTCCGTCCTACCAACATGATGCTTTCAACGAGTAGACATTTAGTATATAGTTTGGGTATGTGAATGTAACTTAACAGGATCTAAACCAATTTCGATAGTTCGTATTTTCTCCATCATTTAATTTGGTTGGTTTTATTTCTATGGTGTTGGTAGAAACGCCTGAGCCATCCTGTCATAAGAAATAAGTAGAATAAAAAACAAGCGGGGAATTATAGGTCGTGGCCACGTAAGAGATTTCTTTGTCTACGAATTCAACATTTTTTAATATTCTTTTCATAAAGGCGTAATTGAAATGCTTGCCTGCATACATTATCTTCTCAACAATAAGTTTTTGAATTACTGTGATAATGGAGGCGGTGGAAGACAGCGAGAGAATAAATGACGTAGCTGGTGTGGAGGGGTGTAAGGTGGAGGCTGGTCGCTGATGTGATAAGAGAGTGGCATCTGCTTAATGATATTTTTAATCACATCCATTAAGGTATGAAGGCAGGAAGACGATGGTGGAACTAGTGTGTGTGTGTGTGTGTGAAGCCTGTAAGGTGTGACGTGATGTATTAAACACACACACACACACACACACACACACACACTACTACCGTCACTAACCACTGAGGTCTCCTACACATGTCCATCTATCTATATACTATGTGTGTGTGTGTGTGTGTGTGTGTGTGTGTGTGTGTGTGTGTGTGTGTGTGTGTGTGTGTGTGTGTGTGTGTGTGGACTCATTTACCGCCAGTAACGTTTCCTCTCCCCTTGATGGAACACTTCACACTCTGACAAGATAAACTTCATCTGGGTTTCCATGACTCGTCCCGGGAGACGCTCACCCCACGGCACCCCCTTCCCCCATTACCCCACACACCCTTCCCCCACACACACATGCTCTCCCCTCTCCTCCCACACCTCCCCCTCCCCCCACACACCCTCCCCCTCCCCACCCACCCCACACACCCTCCACCTCCCCACCTTCCCTTCCCTCACACATCCTCCCCTCCCCTCCCACCCACAAACCCTCCTCCAAACACCCCCCCCTCCGCCCATTAAACCCCAACAACTTTTTCAAAAATTTTGTTTCTCTAATGCAGCTGGGTTTTTGTTGCCGAACAGGACGGGACTTACAAAAAAAATTCCACATTTTGTATTGTGTTGTGGCGGGGATACTGGAGGCTCCCGAGGGAACATTACCAGATCAGGAATATAATAATTGCAAATGAATTCATCATTTTATCATATAAAATATATATATATATATATATATATATATATATATATATATATATATATATATATATATATATATATATATATATATATATATGTGTGTGTTTTATATATATTTTTTTATTTGTTTTCGTTCAGTTGGTTTAATCGCGTGAAGTGTAGAGAGCTGGGAGGAAGGTGAAGGAGGTGGTAGGTTGGAGGAGGAGAGTACACTATGTGGTTGGGGTGAAGGGTGAGGGGTAGGGGTACACCTTTTGGTAGAGGGTGTGGGTGGGAAACAGGTGGGGGCGAGGCATTGCTCTTGTTATTAATTTGAAACTTTATGAAACAAAACAAAAGAATGAAATAGTTTGAAAACATATTCATTGTAGAAGTGACCTTGGGAGACAAAGGATGGTCGTGGGTGTTATGGATGACGATGGAATCTGTTAAGGGACGGGGAAGATCACTGATAGACAGGTGGAGCGAAGGACAAAAAGTGGGTCAGGGCGAGGGAGGACCTATTACTGCTTAGGGGGTGAAACAAAGGTGGAACCAACACACCCTTACCACCTTGAGGTTACTGTACAAGACGAACCAACTTAACCCTCGGGAGGATAACCTGCTGGAAGAGGGAGAGAGGAATGGAGAGGACTTGGCCAAAATGGAAACGAAATCAACCATGGGGAGGGAAATTTACTGGAGGCAGCTCGACGCCATTCCAAATAGGAAACCGATTCACTCATAGGCAGACTACCTCATTGGGTGATGATGCAAAATGGGATCCAGCTCGACCTTAGGGAGGCGGCAGTGTGGGTTCAAACCGATGTGGGTAGGAGGGGGTCGCAGGAGGGATATAAGGTCAGTGAAGGGCGTGGTGGTGGAGGACGGGTCGTGCTCGATGTTTCGTCTTGAGTATTAGATGTTTTATATTTTACTGAAGAATGTTAGTTTTTGATGAATTACACTTGTTTAGACCAGTGCATGGGAAGACTCACCCCGAGAATCAGAGGTCCACAACAGGAGAGTCAGAGCTTCCCTTTGAAGGTTATTTGAAATGTAAAGTTAATATTTTTCTGTATACTTTGTTTCTCCATAGTATTATATACCTTTTACTTATCATTATTTTATCCAGCGTATTTGCATATAATATTTATATTATATACAGGTATACATATATTTTTTTCTTCTTTTAATGTTACTTTGTGAAATACCTCGGGCCTTCTCTGAACAATCGTGTTGCAGTAGTTTCGTTCAAATTAAAGGATTGAGAATTTAGGGGAAAAGCTCGTCCTATCTTTGATGTTGAAATCCGACAATGGTGCCGAGAGCGCCGGCGACTCTTTACTATTGGCGGGGGGGGGATGAGGGAGGGGGATTTCACTACTATTCCTGCTCCATTTATTTGCTGCTATTTTCCCTCGTTTTATTGTTCTGTTCTTAAAAAAAAAAGTTCTGTTTTGTTTTGATCGTGTGCTTTCTATTTTTTTGCTTGCTCTCCCAGTCAATACTATGTTGAGTGTATTTGTTAGTGTAAGTGTATGTACGAACAGCATTTTTTGTGTGTGCAGGAGTTATTTGTTTTACGTTTAATTAATTTCCATGTTATTTCCTTTATTTACGATAATGTATTGTTGTTGTAGTTTGTTGTGCTTCTCGTTGCTACATCATGTTTATATGACTTAGCTTTTCATTATATTATTCCCGTTGAGTTATAATGAATTAGTTTTGGTTGATTCCCTCGTGCGTGTCTTTGTGCTGTACTGTTGGTGGCGTTGTTGCTTCTCTGTAAAGATGTTCTATAGTGTAAGTTATTATCTGTGGGTGGTGAAGGTGGTCGGTAAGACACAGCCGGCGGTACACTGACACACTGAAAGTGATCCAACAGCAAGACTAGATTCACGTTAATCTTACCTCCTGTGGATTACTGTACCTGTGATGAATACCTTGATATGTACTTATTGTTTGGTCTCCGAATTTAATATCTGAAATCTAAATAAGTTTGAGTGTTCATGAGTGACTGGAGAGACTGTATAGGGGAGACTAATAAGTGAGGAACGGTCAATTTAAAGTCTTTGTAACTTGGGAGATTTCAGCTCTGGGGGCTTTGGCCAAGAGATTTCAGTTTCATAGTTTTCAGACCTAGAACTCTTTGTACAGAAGCCCTCAGGCACAGAGACGTTTGGTCTGCCATTTGCTGATTTCACTCGTAGAAGTTTTGGCCTCTGAGACGGGCAGCTGAGCAGCCATGTGGAATAGGAAAAGACAGAATGAATTACTAACGTACCAAAACCGTGACAATATCCAGATGCCTTCAGGCAGTTGAAAATCAGATAGAATGGGAGGTAACACCCAGCTGGAACAGGAAGCTAAAATGGTCAGCTATAACACGCTGGAACAGTATCAAAGGCCATGCCCTCAACCTTTCGTGTTGAAGTTGGTTGTTCTCACCTTCCATACCAGCGGAATATTCATCCGCAGACAGATAGGTTTAGCTAGAGATTTGCACCTATCATTGATTATACAGGTGACGCGGCGAGGGATTATGTGAGGAACGTTACTGGCTCGCTGGCACACACTGTCTGGAATATAACCTCGGTGTCTGGGTTTCGGATTTTCGATTATATACTAGTACCCCCCCTCCCCCTCCCTCCCCCCTCCAAGATGGTTCCGAAGTTGAACTAATACATTACCTTAGTTAAGATGCCTTCACGGTTATTAGTTTCTTTAGAGGAGTTGTATTACACTAACCAACGACGGGACGATGAGGACAAATATAGCGTCAAAATTACAGTAGGACTCGTTTTATTTATCCTCAGTTATAAGAAAAAAAAATATTTACGAATTATTTTTAACATCTGAATTCACTCTTGATTTTGTTTATCATCGCGTCATGTGGGTCTGTTAGGTGGGTGAGGGTGGGTGGGTGGGTGGGTGGGTGGGTGGATTTACGGGTCGGGATAGAGTGGTGGATAAAGATGATTTAGGCCAAGTGGGTCCATATCCTGATTTGGAGAATAAATATGAGTTAAAATTATTCAGTGGTGATAACAGATGATTCAGTGATAACAACAGCTGACTGAACGATAACAGCAGCTGACTCAACGATAACACCTGACTCAAAACTCACAGAGACAAGAGGACAGAGAGAGAGAGAGAGAGGGGCGCTTCAGGAGGTTGGGTAGAGAAGACGTATATATAAGCGACAATATCCATGACTTACGGAAACTCGGGATAGCGGCAGCCACAGCTTTTGAAAACTTCTAGAATGGCGATCAGCAAGCGTTGAAAAGTTTAAATGGCGCTCGGCAAAGAGAGAGAGAGAGAGAAAAAAAACCCAAGTCGGCAACACACTGAAAACCCAGTTGCATTTAGTCTTTTCTGGAATTGTTTAAGTTATATACATGTATTGATTGTGTCGGAGTTATGGGATCACGTGAAGATTAGGCACCCTGGATTATTTTGTCTCTTCACCTTAAGATTAATCACCCTAACCCTAACGTAACTTAACCTAATCTAATCTAATTCAACTTAACCTAACCCAATTTAACCCAACCCAACCTAACCTAGCACAATCCTAACCTAACCTAACCAAACCCTTCCAGGTAGAGTTAGAGTTTTTTATCATCAGGTGAAATATGACTGGGGTGCCAAATCTTCAGGTGTATATGTGATGTTACGGTCACTTACGTTCAACATTAAGTAAAACGACATTAATAAAAAGGCTTTGGGTGAAGGTGGTCGTTGACTTAGGTATTATAAATTATTGGATCAACAAGACAAACTGTTCGGAGTGATGATATGAATACACCGTCTCTGTTTAGGGATTAAGGGTGAGTTAGGGGCTAATAATTGTACTGATAACTGGTGAATAGATGATGCATTACTTACGACATAATTACGACACTGTGTACTTACGATACGACTTATGATACTATTTATGACACTACTTTCGACACTGCTTTCGACACACACACACAGACACACACACACACACACACACACACACACACACACCCCCACACACTTTACTAAGAAGATACCGCACCATCTTCACCATTCTCTCCTCCCACTCCTACACACCGCTGCAGGTTTCCGTCGAAGTTATGGGTTACATGATACCTACCAGCAGCAGAAGACCTAAGTTTCCCATGGACCAATAACAGACACTTAGGCCACTTTCCTCCACTTAACCAAAAGCACACAAATTTACCCAATCACTTGCATTACTACTACTACTACTACTACTACTACTACTACTACTACTACTTCTACTCACCCACCGTCAACCACCACTTGCACACCGACGCCCCATTCAGCATGTACCCAACCTACTCACCCCCCCTCCCCTCCTCCTCGTCTTCCTCCAAAAACGAAAAAAAAAATGAAAACACTCCACTTTTTCCTCCCTCTTAAAAGCCCAGGAGGTCAGAAGCTGTCAATATTTTTCCTCAAGTGTAATACAGATTCCGTGAGAGGCACATTATTGGCGATTTCTATTCGGGTGGGTCGAGCTGGGTTCTCTATAATGGTGTCGATGGTATGGGGTGAAGGTGGGGAGGGGACGGTGGATTGGGGTGAAGGTGGAGAGGGGAGAGACGGCTGGGTGGGGTGAAGGTAGGGTGGGGCGATATGGTTGGGGGAAATGAAGGTGGGGGTTGGGAGGACTATTGGGTGAGGATGGGGAAGAGACAGTCAGTGGGGTGAAGGTAGGGGGAGGACGGTAGGGGTGGGGTGGGGTGAAGGTGGGAGGGACAGTTCGGGTGGGGTGAAGGTGAGGATTGGGAAGGACGATCGAGTGGGGTGAAAGTGGGGGAGGGAAGGCTGGGTGGGGTGAAGGTGAGGATGCGGGAGGACAGTCGGGTGGGGGAGGGACGGCTGGGGGAGGAGGGTCGGGTGGGGTGAAGGTGAGGAGGGGGGGAGGAGGTTTGGGTGACGCCATGTGTGTGAACTTTATGGTGAAGCTCCTGTATTGAAAACGAATAATCGAGCCACCAACATTTTTCCCCTCCCGGGCCTCGTAGATTTAGGTGATGGTGGTGGTGGACCCCTCCCCTCTCCTCCCCTCCCTTTTGGTGGTTGTGGTCGTCGTGGTCGTAGTGTTCATCCAGTGGTCGTGGTTGTAATGTTCCTCTAGTGGTTATGGTTGATGTGTCCTCTCTCTCTCTCTCTCTCTCTCTCTCTCTCTCTCTCTCTCTCTCTCTCTCTCTCTCTCTCTCTCTCTCTCGTACGAATCATTTTTTTTTCTAACCATTATTTATTATTGTTATGTTTATCTGTAGTAAGTTAGATAGTTGATGATTTCACACACACACACACACACACACACACACACACACACACACACACACACGCACACACACACACACACATAAATGTTTTTCGCAACATCAACAAACTAAAAAAATTCAGTAAATATATATCTACCTATTGTACTCTGTATATACTCGGTTGATAGTGCAGGTGTGTGTGTGTGTGTGTGTGTGTGTGTGTGTGTGTGTGTGTGTGTGTGTGTGTCTGTGTGTGTGTGTGTGTGTGTGTGTGTGTGTGTGTGTGTGTGTGTGTGTGTGTGTGTGTGTGTGTCTGTGTGTGTGTGTGTGTGTGTGTGTGTGTTCTTATCACCCCCATCAGCCTGTGTACACCTGGAGGTTAATCTAAATTAGATCTGCCGTCAGACAGTATAGCCGAGAGCATCATTCATTTCCTGGGCTCTCTGATGTAATGTACAGTATATTTTTTTATTTATTCCACCCGTCAACTTTACCAGACCAGCGAGTGACGCCCGTGTGTGTATTATTCACACACGAGCTATGATGATGTGTGTAAGAGATGGCATGAAAGATATATATATATATATATATATATATATATATATATATATATATATATATATATATATATATATATATATATATATATATATATATAATAATATATATATATGTATAGTGTGAGCTGGAATGGAGAAGAAGAGAGAAGGAGAGAGAAGGGGGCAGAGAGTCAGACTGAGAGACATTGAGACATGCAGACAGACACAAAGACCGAAAGACAAAGAAATCTCCTTTATAACCCTGTAATAAATCTTCCCCCCACCCTCCCCGCCACCTACACCTTAAAATCGAATCTCTTTTTTTCCCCACCTCACCGCCACCGTCTTCGTTGACTGGTGCTTTGAACGAGTCCATACAAAAATGAAAACTCTCCCCCCACCCAACTCACCAACTGCTCACCTCTGGCTTCACAGTGCTTTTGAAGCATCGAGTCTTTTGAAGTGCTTCATTTGTGTGTGTGATCTGAGGGAGTGTGTGTGTGTGGGGGGTGGGGGGGGGGTCATTGTTGAAGCGTGTGAATATCTGAACAGTTCTCTGATGATTCCGCTCTAAAATATTCACATTCAAAGGCATTTCGGACCTAGAATGTTTTGAATACAAAATATCACATTACATTATTCCTCAGTACGCATTATATCCACGTGATTTACATTTTGTATCATTGTAACCAGAAATGTTTTGTTTTTTTCGGATGGGGAGGAGGGAGAGGAGAGGAGCGTGTACCATTAGAGGGTGTGATGTATGTATTAGTTCCTGGCAGAGATTGGGATGGTATTGTAGGCTTTCTTTGATGGCGGTGTTGGAGGTGAAAATAAAACCGGTTTGTATTGTTGTTTCATTAAGTGTGTTTACATGTTAATTGTGTCTTAGTTTGTATATATTTTTTATTGTTCTTTACTTGTGTTCTTTATTGGTTTTCTTTTTATGCTTCTAATCTTCTCTCCTTTTTATATTTATTTAAGCTGCTACCTTTCTTCCATCGGTTATCTCATTTCTCCCATCTCTTCTTCATCCATCTTTTCCTCTCGTTCTGTTTACTCCTGTATTCACCACACCTATCAACCTCCTTCAGGTAATGTGACTAAGCTAAGACTCAGGGATCACGAGTCCTCATTTCACTCTCAGGTAATGAAGCCATCTACCTGTCCCGTCTCCTGAGTAGGTAGTCGTAGTTTCAGGTGAGAGGGCTCAGAGGATGCTCTTAGGGAGAGGGGGGGAGAGAGAGAGAGAGAGAGAGAGAGAGAGAGAGAGAGAGAGAGAGAGAGAATTTCATGTCCAGGAGAACAAACTACTACTACTACTACTACTACTATAATATTACCTATTTCTTGTACCACTACCACCCACACTACCACAACCTGACTCAAGTCTCGCATCATCAGTACCCCCGACCACCTACTACTACTACTACCGTCACCACTACTATCACCACTACCACCATCTGCGTCAAGATTTTGGGGCTTCAGTTGTCGCCTCCTTTAGCACCATCAACTTAAGAAGCCTGGGCGCTGTTGACACCTTTATGCTGAGCCTTGGTGTGAGGGAAGGGGCCGGGGGGGGGGGGTAATAACTGTGCAAATTTGAACTATTTTTATCTTTTGAATTATTTTCTTATTCATAGCTAAACAAGTTTCTTCCACCTATTTTTTTCTGATTCATTAAGAATTTTTCTCTGTTGATTTTACTTCTGAAACATAAAATAATGTCTCCGTTTTAACACGGAAAAGAGTTTCTCATTCAATGTCACTTTAACTGAGAAATAAAAAAAAAAAGTTTCTGTCGAGTTTTTTCTTAATTCCGTTATTTAAAATCAATATATCAGTCGATTCTTATATGCGTAGTTGTGATCAGCAAATATATTCTTCTGCTAGATTTGACTTCATCATCCATACCAAACTAAGTATGCGTGTCTCTGCCATATTAGAAGGATTTTGCACCAGTGAGATGATATAAATTGAATACTGTTTTGGCGATAATTTTGTTGTTAATTATCATGAAAGAGCGACACCAATTAGGTATTTTAGTGTTTTATTTTTTACAACTGAGAACTGCAGGTGAGAATGACCATCTCTTAAAGTATACTCTCTCTCTCTCTCTCTCTCTCTCTCTCTCTCTCTCTCTCTCTCTCTCTCTCTCTCTCTCTCTCTCACAAGACTGTTTTCTTCCTCGAACTTTCTGGGTGCTTGATACCTCCTCTTTCTCCCCAAAAAACCCGTAACCAATGTTAAAAGTTTCCCCGACTTGGGTACGCTTGATCGTGTGCTCTAGGAACTTTGCAGAGAGAAAAAAATATACTCCAATTTTTAATTGTCACGGAAACCAATTTTTAATTCCTTGCTTCGTGGGTAATGAATCCTGTGTAGGACCCCCGTTTTTTTTTTTTTTAGTAAGGGATCCGTTTACCGAATCTGGCTTCATTGATGGTGAGTCGGGTATCTAATCCTGGACCCGAAGATATTGACTTCCTTAGCAAGGGTTCCCGGTACTCGAATTTTGGTTTCGTTATTGGTTGTGATTCCTGGTACCGAATTCTGGTTTCATTAGCAATACAAGGAATTCGGGTATCGCATCTCGGTCTCAACAACGATTCCTGTTATCGAACCTTGGTATCGTTGATAGTGAATATTGATTGAGTCTCTCTCTCTCTCTCTCTCTCTCTCTCTCTCTTCCCAATTTCTCTCAAATCTTTATTTTTTCATCTCCTCCCCCCCCTTCTTAAGATCACCCAGCGACTACGTTCCAATTTTCTCTCCATTGTCCGAATTTCTCTCTGCCTCCCTCGGGTCTTTGCCTTCCTTCCGTCTTGCCATTGTATTGCCACCGAGTAATGTCCCCTCTGTGTCCCCTCGTCTGTCCCCTCTGTTTGCCCTCCCCTATGCGATTGGTCTCCTTTCCCATATTCCCCGTTTTTTTTATATTTGTGTTACTTCTTCTTACTTTTCTACTTCCCTTTTCTTCTTCTTCCCCTCATCTCTGCCTTTACTGTTTCAAATATCAGATCCATCTCTCTCTCTCTCTCTCTCTCTCTCTCTCTCTCTCTCTCTCTCTCTCTCTCTCTCTCTCTCTCTCTCTCTCTCTCTCTCTCTCTCTTCTGTGACTTCCTCTCCCTCTCCCTCCTACTACTACTACTACTACTACTACTCTTTGTCTTAAGACCACCACCTCACCCTTCTTCCCTCTCTACGCAATAGTTCCTCACTTCCCTCTCCTCTTTCATACAATAGACCCATCTCTCTATCCCTCTCTAGCCAGCTCTCTCCCCTCCCCTCCCATAAAACAGCCCTCATACCCTCTCCCATTCACGCGACGACGTCCATCTCCCCTCCCGGTCAACACGACAACTGCTCGCCCTCCCTCCTACACACACACACACATGACCACCCTTGTCGTCTTGGTCTCCTCATGGTGAAGGCTCCTCTACGCTCTTCCCATATTCTCCGTCTGCCCACCATTTCCCTCTGTTGTTTATCCATTTCTCTTCTTTCATCTCTTTTTAACTCTTTCCTTCTCTCCTTACTCATTACTCCACACCCCTCTCTGCCTTCTCCGTTACCTCATTCCCCTTTCTGTCTTTCTCGTTACTTCATTCTCTTTTCTTGCTTTTAGACAACGACCCACTGCCCTCTCTAGTCCCGGAAGAATGACCACCCATTTCCCTCTTTTCTTCCTCGAAATCATTCTCCCATCTCCTCATTTCCCTTCTAGGAAACGATCTCATCTCCTGTCTCTTTAACCATTTTTTCGGTTGTCTTAAAAAAACCTCCCTCCTCCCCCCCTCCCCTCCTCCCAACGACTCCCCATCTCTCTCCCATCTCCTCTCCCCATCTCCCCATTCTGGTCTCGATCTCTCAAAGGGTAGCTATCCCTCCTAGAAATGCTCCCTTTCTCCCCTATTTCCCTGCCTCCCCAGAAAACGGCCCCCCTCCTCTCTCTCTCTCTCCCCCCATTTCCCTACCCATCTAAGAACTCCCTCTCCTCCATTTCCCCACCCATCTAGAAAACGACTCTCCCTCTCCCCTATTTCCCTCCCTGCTAGAAAACGACTCCCCATCTCTCCTATTTCTCCCCCTCCTCACCCCTCCCCACCAACGTGTAGAAGTTCCCCAGATGTAGTAAACGTGTCGTCTTCACACTTACTGCTGCCTCACTCTTCTCGCCACAAACTAAACGCATCATACGACCCTGCCTACCTACATCACTCCAGCCTCGTGATGGTGTGTTGTGTTGCATGGTGGTTTAACTTGTCCTGGGATGGTTTAATCTTGTTGCACGATGGTGTGTTTTGTTGTAGGGTGGTTTAACGTGTCTTGGGATGGTTTAATCTTGTTGCACGATGGTGTGTTGTGTTGTAGGGTGTTTTAACTTGTCTTGGGATGGTTTAATCTTGTTGCACGATGGTGTGTTGTGTTGTAGGGTGGTTTAACGTGTCTTGGGATGGTTTAATCTTGTTGCATGATGGTGTGTTGTGTTGTAGGGTGTTTTAACTTGTCTTGGGATGGTTTTATTTTTTGTACGGTGGTTTAATTTGTGTAAGATTGGTTTAATTGTGTTGTATGGTGATGTATTGTGTTGTAGGGTGGTTTAACTTGTCTTAGGAGGGTTTAATTGTGTTGTATGATGGTGTGTTGTATAGAATTTCATCGTGGTTTTTTTTTCTATATATCGTGTTTTCAAGTGTTTTATTAGTACGTGTTTGGTGTTTTATCACTGTTGGGTACGTGTTTTTTATCATGTTTTAAAGCGATATGTTTTGTTGTTTTACGATTTTTTGGGTGCGTATTCATTATCAGTGTGTGTGTGTGTGTGTGTGTGTGTTTTACTGCACAAGAGTTTTAGTACTGGGTGAGTGCTCTAATTCATTGTGTTTTAACTTTCCTTGTTTTATTGCGTGTGTTGCGTGTTTTATCTCCCCGTGTTTTATTGCGTGTATCGCTTGTTTTACGATGCCTTCATAATTTATATAAAGTCGTGTTTTGTCGGTGGTTTTTTTTATGTGGTTTATTTTAATTTTAATAGGTATTTCGTGTTCCGTTTATTCTCTCTCTCTCTCTCTCTCTCTCTCTCTCTCTCTCTCTCTCTCTCTCTCTCTCTCTCTCTCTCTCTCTCTCTCTCTCTCCACCCTTACTCTCCTTCCTTCCTCTCTTTCTCCTCTGCCTTCCCTCCCTTCCTCCTTGCTCCTTCATTTACCCATTATCTACCCTCTTTATTCAACATTTGCCTTCCCCTACTGTCTCTCGCACACCCTCTCCTCAGTCCTACTTGCCTCAGGCTCCCAAGTTATCAGTATTTACATAATTCCCTATTATTATTAGCTTCTCTGCTCGCCTGAGGTTCACACACACACACACACACACATACACACACACACACACACCCACACACACACACACACACCACCCCCTCACTCTAGCCTGCCTCCGTCTTCTGATATTCCACCCTAACTAACCGCGTCGTCTTTTGGCATTCCTCCCTAACAAAGCACATGTGTCTCGTACTGCCCCAAGCCTTGTGTAGTGCCATAAGAGAGACGGAATAACGACCTCATCACTATGTTAGTTAATGCCACTGTAACTAAATTCCCCACTGAATAAATACATATTCTCTATGAAAAAATATTATTGATAAATGCATAATCTGAGGAATAAATGTTATCACTATAGGTAATAAATATTGTCGAAAATAGTGTAATTGTTAATATTTTATCATAGTATAAAAAAAAAACTGGCGCCTTGAGAAATATATATTATCGTCGTGAAGAAAGTGTTATCTTGAAGCATACTTGAGCGGCGTCTTTGAAGTCGCGTCAACTTTCTTATGAGGAAATTTTTTAATGGGCATTATCCACTCCTTCTGAGACAAGCAGCTTAGTATAAAAAGTCAGGAAGGATTTTCACAATATATTAAAGACTACTAAACCTTGTCAAGGAGCCTCCGTGAAGATGGTGTCATATTTTGTTCATGTTAGCCACGCCTATACTCCTCGACGCTGCCGGCCTCGTGTGTAAGAATAGACAGAGAGCAGCAAAAGCTTGTGTGTTTTAAGCGGTCAAAGTTCAGGTCCATTACTTTGATAAATGGGCCAAGCTGTTGTTTTTATTATTATTATTATTATTATTATTATTATGGAGTTAAATTCTATTGTTTTTAAGCAAGTTATCTCGTGGGTGTAGTAACAAACAAATAAACCACACACACACACATACACACACACACACACACACACACACACACACACACACACACACACACACACACACACACACAGTTTTGTTTTTTTAAGCCACAACTTAACGCGTAAGAGAGAATAGCGCCCTGTCTCTCTCATTTCACTTTTAATGAAGAAACAACGATTAGAAACTTGGTTGCGTCCTCTAGTTTTACCAGCCCATTGTCTTGGCGGTGTCGGTCTGCCTAACTTTGCTCGACACACACCGTAATGGAAGAGTGAGTGGGGCTGTGTGGGAGAGTGGAAGGGAGGGTGGGTGGAAAGGAAGATATGTGGGAGAGTGGAAGGGAATATATGTGTGTGAGAGTGGGAGGAAATATGTGGGAGGGTGGAAGGGAGGGTGTGAGGGAGAGTATAGGAGAGTGGTAGTGAGGGAAGGTGTAAGTGAGAGAGAGAGAGAGAGAGAGAGAGAGAGAGAGAGAGAGAGAGAGAGAGAGAGAGAGAGCAAAGGACTAGAGGGAGAAAATTATTATTATTATTATTATTATTATTATTATTATTATTATTATTATTATTATTATTATGATATTATTACCACTATTAATTATTAAAGTACTATATTATTATTTTTTATCATTACTTTTCTCGTCATCATCATCATCATCATCATCATCATCATCGTCATCATCATCATCATCATCATCACATAGAGACAATTCATTACTCTTTTAACTTTTGTTCCTACAATATCTTACATAGGTTAAATCACATTAGTTCACTCAGAATATAAATTACACTGTGATTATTTCTACATTGCGTCGCGTGATTGATATATATCCCGGCGTCAGTCTCCCGCCGGGTTACTGACGTTTAATTAGAAGGAACGTAATGGGAAATAATTATTATAGTTGTTATCGCAATCATCTTTACATCATCTTTCTCCCGGTTATTTTGTTATTGTTTTTGGATCATTTTATTTTTGTTTTTATTTAATGGTTTTTTATGAATTTATTATGTCTGTTTTTTTTATTAATTAGGGTATTTATGATTAATCCTGTCTGTTCATTTTTCTATCAGTAACTTAAAAAATAAAGAGTCTTCGGGTACAGCCATGGAATTTGGACCACATAACACGAGAGACCGAGAATTTATATAATTTTACCCACGTATTTACCTGTTCCTCGTGGGAGTTTTATCTAGTTAAAATATTTATGACAAGTTGGATAGGAAATTGTTGTATAAAAATGTAAAGTGAATTTTTTATATATTGTATTTTTGTTTTTTTTATCCAATTTCAACTGTTTTAACCACACTTTTGTAATTATCGTCAACAAAGTGATATAATAATTATTGTATCTAATATAATACAGGTGTCGTTTTTTTTTTTGGTTCAAGGGGAAAAAATCTAATTATTCTGCCCAATTGATCAAGAATTTTTTTCACAAAATTGGCAGAACCTGGACCTAAATGATCTCTCTCTCTCTCTCTCTCTCTCTCTCTCTCTCTCTCTCTCTCTCTCTCTCTCTCTCTCTCTCTCATTCCTTCGACTCACCAGACATTTTAAGACTCCATATTGAAACCTAACCTAACCAGTACACGTTTTAAACACCCAGAATATTACATAGTTCACCAACTACGTCTTCATTGTGTCACCTCATTAAATCACCTGAGTTTCTACAGCCACATCAGGTTAATTGTATCTAACCTATTACCAGCCCTTACCTGACCTGACCCCCCCCCCTCACATCTAAAACAATCCTACTTAATAATGGTTGTACTATTTTTGGCGTGTGTGAATTTTATCAATTTTCTTCCATTAGCTATTCCTCGAAGGTTAAAATGTCGACTTGGGGGGGCAGGGGGGGGGAGGATACGGTTAGGTTAGGTTAGGTTAGGTTAGGTTCTTCTTGTCTTCTGTTTCTTCTGGTTTTCTTCTTTTTAGTTTTTATTAATTATGTCTATATATTTTGTTTTTCTGTATTTTATCTTGTTCTTCTTCCTCTGATTAAAATTATTCTCGTTTTTCTTATTTTGTCTCTCTATTCTTGTTTATTTTCCCCAAATACTACATGACACTCTCTCTCTCTCTCTCTCTCTCTCTCTCTCTCTCTCTCTCTCTCTCTCTCTCTCCTACTCGTGTTCTAATACCTTATCCTCCCCCTTCCCCTCCCCCCTTTCCCCCTCCCCCCACCCAATTCTCTCTCACTGATTAATAGAGTCGAGACTATTTTCAGAATTATCATTGCGACAAATACCTTCACAAAAACCTATGTCACGAGTTAAAGAAAGAAAGAAAGAAAGAAAGAAAGAAAGAAAGAAAGAAAGAAACCCACTTTAAATCGATACGAAGGTTGTGTTGACTATCGTCTCAACAAAGAACGCCACACTTGCCCCCAATACACACAATGACTTACATACGTACAATAACACGCGACCTTCACGCTCATTGGACAGAGGGGTGAATGACGTCATATGACCTCATTAGCAACACAACGCGGAAATAGTGTCAGGTTTATTTTATTTTTTTTTTTCAAGATTTTTTTTTCCCGTTGAAGAAAAGAAGGAAAAAAAAATCCTTGAGAATGTCCCATGTTGTTTGTATTGGTGAGAGGCTGTTAGTGGGTGAAGGTTAAAGTACGGTGGGTTTGTATTTTGTCATATTTTGTCCGCGTTATGTGTATTGCATGGCGTCTACTACCACACACACACACACACACACACACACACACACACACACACACACATACCCCCACACACACACACATACACCCCCACACACACACACACACACACACACACACACACACACACACACACACAGACTTTCAAGTTCTCTGGCTAAGAGTTCTGTAAATCCTCGTTGTCTTACCTGGGTTCTCTAAGGTGTTGTTTTGTTTCATGTGCTCTTACCTGTTTTCTTGTTTTCTTTTGTTCAGTAAAGTGTTCTCTTGTTCACCGTTATTTTAAGTTGTTCTCTTATGGTGTTTTTCGTCCCTTCATTTCACCATAATGTTCTCGTTCTTCCCAGTGTCTATAGTATTCCCTTCCCTCATATTCTAAGGCGTTCTCTTCGTCTTCTGAAATTTCTTTTTCCTCACGTTCTACAAGTTGCCCGACGCTGTGTGGGAACGGGTGAGAAGTCCCCCAGGTGATGGCGACACAGGCAGCAGCAGGCAACACCAGACCTTGACCTGTCTTCCACCTGCAATCAGAATTAAATTACAATGTCCGAGATTATTATTACTTTTTGAGTGTTGAGAGTTTCAGCCGGAGTCGGCCTTTTAGGTTTTTGTGATGAACTGATGAAATCCACGCACTGGCGGGCACGTTGAACATCACAGACAATATAGTAGACCAGCTGGAAAAGCTTTTGCCTCCACAGTCGATAGTGTGTTGTATACATATGTATATATATATATATATATATATATATATATATATATATATATATATATATATATATATATATATATATATATATATATATATATATATATATATATATATATATATGTTGTGTGTGTGTTTATGTACATATGAACGATACTAATGTGAAATATAGAGTAAAGTTGGTCATGTGTTCCCTCGTTTGATAATGTGGATGTTGATTTGAAAATTGACATTGATAACTGCTGTATGATACCTTCATGGACTGAGGTACGATACTTTGCTCCTGCTCTGATGAATTACGTCACATTGGCTGAGATTGTTTGGTGATTTATGTGAACAATAAATACACCTTCCCTCTTGCTGACGATTATACACAAAAACCCAGAGAGAGAGAGAGAGAGAGAGAGAGAGAGAGAGAGAGAGAGAGAGAGAATAGTTAACCCCTGGAGCTGGTGAACAAGTCCTCTAGCAGCTGAGGGTGTATTAAGGACATAAGTGTTATTATCCCCCTCTACCTTGCTAAACCCTTGTGCATTCCTGGTCAAATATGTACAAGAGACAAGGTACATCACTTTACTACTGAGAATTATTCATCTACTCATATATGTTTTATCCCGGAATGGTCGGCTCGTTTTGCTCCTCCTCAGAGTTACTTGTGTCTGGTTATCCCCTTACACACACACACACACACACACACACACACACACACACACACACACTTCATGTATGTTTGTGTCTTGTGTTTGTGTGTACGAGATGTTTAGTTATGTGTGTTTTACTTTTATGTGTGTGTGTACGTGTGTGTGGAGCATCAGGATGGTGGAGCATAGAGGTGGTGGAGCATCAGGCTGGTGGAACATGACGGTGGTGGATTATCAGGGTGGTGGAGCAGAGGTGGTGGAGCATCAGGGTGGTGGAGCATCAGGGTGTTGGAGCATCAGGATGATAGAGCATCAGGGTGGTGGAGCATAGTGGTGTTGGAGCATTGAGGTGGTGGAGGTGGTAGGCAATTAGACGAAAACACCAACTCCCACCTCCTTCAATATGTAACCCGGCATATATATTTAAGTAACGCCTCCCTCCCCCCACACTTAACTGTCTTGGTCTGCTTCTTCCTCCTCCCTCCTGTTTCAGTGGCGTCTTTGAACTTTCTGTTTCTTATCTCCACATTTTTCTTCCATTTATATTCCGTTTAGTCTCCTCCTCCTCTTTCTTCCTCCTCCTCTTTCTCTTCCTCCTCCCTCTTCGTCTTCCTGACTTAGCCACTTTTCACCTTAACTCTCACCTCTATCCATCCCTCATCCTTCTCCCTTCCACACCTTCACAATCCTACCGTCTTTCTCTTTCCTTATCCGTTATTATCCTCTCTTCCTCTCTTCCCCCAAACGTCTCTCTCGGACTTCCCTTTATTTCTTTTCCTTCCTCCCTTCTTCCTCCTGCAGGCCTTCCGTCAACCCCTCCTTCCCCCTGCCCCTTCCATCAGTCCTACCCAGGCGGTGGTAGAGGATCGTATCTCTGGGGATGTGACTTGTATATCAGATCTCCTGCGTCGGGCGGAGGAGCTCCCTAGCAGGTATTATGTACAGGCAGGTGTTATCTTCAGCAGGGTATAGTAAGTGGATCTGACACACACACACACACACACACACACACACACACACACACACACACACACACAACACATATTATGTACGTGATAAATATTGTAGTTAACTTGTACAGGTAAACAAAGCGTTCTGGAAGGGAGTGTCGATGAGGAGATGAATTTGAAAAGTTAGGAAGAAGGAGAACTTTGGTATGGTGTGAAATTCGACTGTGGATTAATGACAGTAGAATAATAAGTGAGTTAAAGATACTTGGCTTTATGGTGTGTTTGAGGGCATGAACAAGGTGAAGAATGGTGTAATTAGGATAAGAGGAGGATGTTGAAACTCAGGTGGGAGAAGGGAGAGTACTGATGTTGTGAGTTGCAGAATGACAACGGTAGAGTAATTAGCATCTCATATCATGCAGGTAACAAGGGAGGATAATTAACATCACACAGGTAATAGGGAGATAATTAACATCACACAGGTAATAAGAGGATAATTAACATCACACAGGTAATAAGGAGGATAATTAACATCACACAGGTAATAAAGGGAGGATAATTAACATCACACAGGTAACAAAGGGAGGATAATTAACATCACACAGGTAATAAGGGGGATAATTAACATCACACAGGTAACAAAGGGAGATAATTAACATCACACAGGTAACAAAGGGAGGATAATTAACATCACACAGGTAATAAGGGAGGATAATTAACATCACACAGGTAACAAAGGGAGGATAATTAACATCACACAGGTAATAAAGGGAGGATATTGAACATCACACAGGTAACAAAGGGAGGATAATTAACATCACACAGGTAATAAGGGAGGATAATTAACATCACACAGGTAACAAAGGGAGGATAATTAACATCACACAGGTAATAAAGGGAGGATATTGAACATCACACAGGTAACAAAGGGAGGATAATTAACATCACACAGGTAATAAGGGAGGATAATTAACATCACACAGGTAACAAAGGGAGGATATTGAACATTACACAGGTAACAAAGGAGGATAATGAACATCACACAGGTAACAAAGGGAAGGAGGAGGGGGGGGAGAAAAGGTGGGAACACCAGGCATTAATATATTTCTCTATTAAATTATCAATATATACATCCGAGTGACCATTTATTTTTATCTCTAAGGTAGATGTGTATTATCTCACATCTTTGACGGACAGACAAGACACAATCTGAACTTTAGTGAGAAAACTTGGGATTAATTCACCAGGTGACAAAGACCTTTAAGACTGCAAGTGAGAGAGTCAGTGGGTTTTTTTTTTATTGACTGTTTATTGGTTTATTTTTAGCTGCTGTTTGAGTATGGTTTATTAACGTGACAGGTAGGCAAATCAGAGTTGGATTTTCAGTATATAGTTTTGTGCTTATCAGAGTGGGGTGAAATGTAACGTCAATCAGAAGAAGAAAAAAAAACCCAGTGAACACAGCTTTAGCGATTGTTAATAATACATGTGTTACTGGTTTATGTTTATGTTCACAGATTATGGAACTCATGCAGGTCTGTTTTATTATTGTGTGAGTCTCAGCTATTTCCGCCTTCAGTATTAATCTTGGCTTGTACCAGAATATTTGTGAATAATGGTGATGGAATAATATTAAACAGTACCTAACCTAACCTAACCTAATCTAACCTAACCTAACCTAACCTAACCTAACCTAATCTAACCTAACCTAACCTAACCCAACCCCAAAATCTTCTAAAGACAATATAAAACAATAGATTTGGAATTTAATTTTTAGATTGGGGAATTAATATTTAAGTGAAAAAGGTAACACAAATCCTAAAAAAAAAATGACCTGGCCGTAAGAAATAAAGTACAAGAGTTACATACATGCCACTGTAAATATTGAGATGGTTGAGGCTATACTGGGTAAAACAATATATTTTTCAAGGCAGGTAGGTAGGTAGGTAGGTAGGCCTCTATATCACGTTACAAGCAAAAAAAAAGGGGGGGGGGGGTTGTGAATCGGCTGGATAAACATAGCGGTACCCTGATATAATAAGCTATATGGTATACATTATATATAAGCTATAGGTTATATATACTGTACATAGGGGTTCATATAGTGACGGAGGCTTCCCTGGGAATAAAATATGGTGAAGAGGATAGATACGTGAGGTACTATACCTTGCCCCAGGGCCCCGAGATAACCCCACCCCACCCCTCCCCACCCCACCCCACCCCACCCCACTCACTAATGGAAGCACCGGCCCCACCCCATTACTGCTTCCGGCCCTCCAGCCTACACACTCGGAAGCCAAAAACACACCAGGATATGCAAAAATGACGAAGTGGATTCCAATGTTTGAGGCATCGAAGTGTTTGTGTTGGATATTGAACTGTAGATGTTTTTGTGGGAAGGTGCTGTATTGTGTGATGGGGGAGGGTGATGGGAAAGGTGATGCGTGGGGTGATGGGAAGGTGATATAGGGGGTGATGGGAAGGTGATGCGTGGGGTGATGGGAAGGTGATGCGTGGGTGTTGGGAAGGTGATACGTGGAGTGATGAGAGAAGATGATACGTAGGGTGGGAAGGTGATACGTGGAGTGATGGGAAGGTGATGCGTGGTGGGAAGGTGATACGTGAGTGATGAGAGGTGATACGTAGGGTGATGGGAAGGTGATGCATGGGGTGATGGGAAGGTGATGCGTGGGTGTTGGTGGGAAGGTGATGCGTGGGGTGGTGGGAAGGTGATACGTGGGGTGATGGGAAGGTGATGCGTAGGGGGTGATGGGAAGGTGATACGTGGGGTGATGGGAAGGTAATACGTGGGGTGATGGGAAGGTGATACGTGGGGTGATGGAAAGTGTTACGGGGTGATGGGAAGGTGATAGTGGGGTGATGGGAAGGTGATGCGGGGGTGATGGGAAGGTGATGCGTGGGGGTGATGGGAGAGGTGATACGTGGGTGATGGGAAAGTGTTACGTGGGGTGATGGGAAGGTGATACGTGGGGTGATGGGAAAGTGTTACGTGGGTTGATGGGAAGGTGATACGTGGGGTGATGGGAAGGTGATACGTGGGGTGATGGGAAGGTGATGCGTGGGGTGATGGGAAGGTGATACGTGGGGTGATGGGAAGTGTTACGTGGGGTGATGGGAAGGTGATAGTGGGGTGATGGGAAGGTACGGGGGTGATGGGAAGGTGATGCGTGGGGTGATGGAAGGTGATACGTGGGGTGATGGGAGGGAAAGTGTTACGTGGTGATGGGAAGGTGATACGTGGGGGTGATGGGAAGGTGATACGTGGGGTGATGGGAAGGTGATGCGTGGAATGATGGGAAAGTGTTACGTGGGGTGATGGGGAAGGTGACGTGGGGTGATGGGAAAGTGTTACGTGGGGTGATGGGAAAGGTGATATAGGGGTGATGGGAAGGGTGATACATGGGGTGATGGGAAGGTGATGCGTGGAGTGATAGAAGATGATACGTAGGGTGATGGGAGAGGGTGATGGTGGGGTGATGGGAAGGTGATACGTGGGGTGATGGGAAAAGTGTTACGTGGGGTGATGGGAAGGTGATACGTGGGTGATGGGAAGGTAATACGGGGTGATGGGAAGGTGATACGTGGGGTGATGGGAAAGTGTTACGTGGGGGTTGATGGGAAGGTGATGCGTGGAGTGATGAAGAAGATGATACGGGTGATGGGAAGGTGATGCGTGGGGGTGATGGGAAGGTGATACGTGGGGTGATGGGAAAGTGTTACGTGGGGTGATGGGAAGGTGATACGTGGGGTGATGGGGAAGGTATCGTGGGGTGATGGGAAGGTGATACGTGGGGTGATGGGAAAGTGTTACGTGGGGTGATGGGAAGGTGATGCGTGGGGTGGTGGGAAGGTGATACGGGGGTGATGGGAAAGTGTTACGTGGGGTGATGGGGGAGTGATGCGGGGGTGGTGGGAAGGTGATACGTGGGGTGATGGGGAAGGTGATGCTGAGTAGGGGAAGGTGATACGTGGGGTGATGGGAAGGTGATACGTGGGGTGATGGGGAAGGTGATACGTGGGGTGATGGGGAAGGTAATACGTGAGGTGATGGGAAGGTGATACGTAGGGTAATGGGAAGGTATGCGTGGGTGATGGGAAGGTGATGCGTAGGGTGATGGGGAAGATGATAGGGTGATGGAGAGGTCTTACAGTGATGGGATGATGGGAATGACTTTCGTAGATAATAAAATATATATTTTATTTACGTCTTTAATATTTACTTTTGGTTTAGATATGAATTTATATAGAAACTGGGAGAAATTAATACTAGTAAATTATGATAATAGTAATACTATAGATGATTAGTTCTAGGTTCCTCACAGCTGACTAAAACCGTGTGTATGGTTTTAGCCCGAATAGGAACCATAAGGGCGTTTAACCACTCAGAGGGTTAAGACTAGCAACCCTGTGGTATATAAGGGCCAGGTGCATGCATATAAATCATAACCTTTACATATATTTGTGTGTTTACGTTCATATATGTTTGTGTGTGATTGTGTGTGTGTGTCTGTACAATCACAACATCCAACCATTATTACGCGGATTGACCAAACATTGATTCGTAACGTGACGTCTCCGTACACGATTGGCTGAATGGTTTAATTGTGTAGTCGATGAAACGGGGCACTTCTATATAACAAGCTATTGGAAATAATAATAATAATAATAATAACAGTGCGTGACAGAGACTTAATTGGATGGTCTTATTGGAAGTTATGGCGGAAAGAAAACGCATCGCTTATTATTACTTATGAAGAAGGAGAGGAAGAAGTATATTAAGGCTTTATGTTATTATACTTTGTCTTGTTATATCTCTTGTGCTCACAGCTGCTAGGAGTATAATATATGGTGTACAGCTACTAGGAGTATAATCTATGGTGCTCACAGCTACTAGGAGTATAATCTATGTGGTGCTCACAGCTACTAGGAGTATAATCTATGGTGCTCACAGCTACTAGGGTATAATATGGTGCTCACAAGCTACTAGGGGTATAATATATGGTGCTCACAGCTACTAGGAGTATAATATATGGTGCTCACAGCTACTAGGAGTATAATCTATTGTGCTCACAGCTACTAGGAGTATAATATATGGTGCTCACAGCTACTAGAGTATAATCTATGGTGCTCACAGCTACTAGGAGTATAATATATGGTGCTCACAGCTATTAGGAGTATAATCTATGGTGCTCACAGCTACTAGGAGTATAATCTATTGTGCTCACAGCTACTAGGAGCATAATCTATTGTGTACAGCTACTAGGTATAATATATGGTGCTCACAGCTACTAGGAGTATAATCTATAATGCTCTACAGCTACTAGGAGTATAATCTATTGTGCTCACAGCTACTAGGAGCATAATCTATTGTGCTCACAGCTACTAGAGGTATAATCTATTGTGCTCACAGCTACTACGAGTATAATATTTGGTGCTCACAGCTACTAGGAGTATAATCTATAATGCTCACAGCTACTAGGAGTATAATCTATTGTGCTCACAGCTGCTAGGAGTATAATCTTTGGTGCTCACAGCTACTAGGAGTATAATCTATAATGCTCACAGCTACTAGGAGTATAATCTATTGTGCTCACAGCTACTAGGAGTATAATCTATTGTGCTCACAGCTACTAGGAGTATAATCTATGGTGCTCACAGCTACCATGAGTATAATCTATGGTGCTCACAGCTACTAGGACTATAATCTATGGTGCTCACAGCTACTAGGAGTATAATCTATGGTGCTCACAGCTACTAGGAGTATATTATAGTATAGCATAACTCATACCTGCATCGACCTACTAGAACTGTAACTAGCTGGAAATGTATGGCAGTGGGGCGTTAGGCATTACAATGATAAATATTTATTCATACTCACGTAAGCCCATTGTGCAAATGTAATCGTGAAAATCTACATATATATAATCAGGGGGCTTTTGCAGTTCAATTAGCACATTTGCAAAAGATAATTTAGTCATAGTTCATGTATTAAACTGCTAAAAAAAAAATGTGTGTGTATATATTGGTTAGGTGGACACAAATTTATTATTGAGGGGTAATTATATGTGTGTGTGTTTTAATCTGGTGAATCTGCGTCTGTCTTTTGTGTGTGTGTGTGTGTGTGTCTGTGTGTGTGTGTGTGTGTGTGTGTGTGTGTGTGTGTGTGTGTGTGTGTGTGTGTGTGTGTGGTTGATGGCTGGGTTATATGCTCGTACAACGTCGCCATGTATATATACGCAACCACGATCATTGGCGCAGTTAGAGTTGAAAAAATGGGTTACAAATATCTTAAAAATGAATATGCATTGTAATCCATGTGAGAGGAAAATATTGCTCCGGAGAGAGAGAGAGTCGCCTGGAGGATCGTTACGTATTTGTTAGCCATTTTCTGTGAACTGGAAATAGGGGGGGGGGTTAGTTTTCATGTTTTTAAAATACGAATAGAAAACACAGAGGTTTCTAGACTCTCACTCTCTCTCTCTCTCTTTCTCTCTCTCAATTCATCTCCAGCAACCGTGTGTGTGTGTGTGTGACAGAGAGAGAATCAGGAGTGAGTGTGGCGTTTGTTTTAGGTCAGTTATATGAAGTGTGACCCGCGTGAGGTAGAGGCGTGACCAAGTGGAGGTAGGAGGGGCAGGTGAGTGGACTTGTGCCATCAGGAAGGTGAAGTATATTGCTAGCCTAGACACCTGGAAGAAGACCCAAAATATTAACGGGATGAAAGAAAGACTCAGAAGTGGATATTTAATAAAGTTTAGAGAAATATACTGATATGAAATAAAGGTTTACATATTGATTAATATTTGAGGTTAAGTATCAGGTATTGCTCAGGTAAGGTGAGTTTGATAAATAGTTGGTCTGAATTATCACAGGTGTACTGATGTGGATTTTTTTTTACGTGGATAAGGTCTTAGTATAGATGTAATGTTGTTGATAATAATAATAATAATAATGAAGATGATGATGATGATGATGATGATGATGAAGAAGATGGTAAAATTACAAATGACAATAATAATAATAATAATAATAATAATAATAATAATAATAATAATAATAATAAAGGTACTATACTCTTAACAACAGTAAAAGTAGCAATAATACTTCGACTAATAAAAAAATAATAATAAAATAATACTAATAATAATACTACTAATAATAATGATAATAATAATAATGACGATGACGATGACGAAGGATGATGATTTGGACTATAATAACAATCTCATTACGGAAATAATATCCTCTTGCCTCCACTATCCACCACCACAAAGGCAGCCAGACAGACAGACAGACAGACAGATATTAGGGGAAATAGGTGTTAAATGTGTAGGTATCTCTCTGGGATCAAACAAGGGAGGTGGAAGGTCGTCTGAAGGCACACACATTCGTTTCACTTTGGTCGAGATGAGAATATGTAAATGACCCTCTGAAGGCAACAGACGGAACAGAGAGAGAGAGAGAGAGAGAGAGAGCGAGAGAGAGAGAGAGAGAGAGAGTACCCTAACAGCAATAATAGATGATGGTGTGAACAAAAGTTAAGTAAACAAGAACAAAGTTATTATTGTTATTGTTGTCTCTTAACTTATGTACAAAAGTGAATGTATCTTAAGTTAAGGTAAAACTCCTGTGTAATTTTGATTTAATTTTCCTACGATTTTTTATACAGTTTTACCTTACGTTCCATCCCACATCTTAATTTACGAGGAATTTTTAGTAACAGTGAAAAAAAAAAAGTGGAATTAAAATCCGTTTCCATTTTCGTCTTTAGAAAAAATCGGATCTATTTATAATATGAGTAATTTTAGACTAACTCTATATTTCCAGCAATTGTTTTTTTTTTGGTTCTTTAATTTTTTTTTTTTTAATTTAGAGGTACATGGACTTATATTTATGCGGCATTGCTCACGTGATGAAGTATATACATAAAAGTGTGTGTGTGTGTGTGTGTGTGTGTGTGTGTGTGTGTGTGTGTGTGTGTGTGTGTGTGTGTGTGTGTGTGTGTGTGTGTGTATGTGTGTGTGTGTGTGTGTGTGTGTGTGTATGTGTGTGTGTGTGTGTGTGTGTGTGTGTGTGTGTGTGTGTGTGTGTGTGTGTGTGTGTGTGTGTGTGTGTGTGTGTGTTACTCTTTTGTTGTTGTGTACCTGTGTTTATATTTGTGACTCTTCTCCATATTGTGGTACAGGAATCATTATAAAAACTTAAATATTACACTATTTCTGTGTGAGACGGCCGAGACCTGTCACTTGGCCCAACAGGTGTAACTCCTCTCGTTCTGACTGATAATTGTACACCTGACTGTATGTCACCTTTAACTGATGTACACTGTGTGGAATGGGATGACCCTATGTCACTGTAAACTGGTGTACACTATGTAGACTAGGGTGACCTTGTAAACCCATTCCCTACAGTTGGGCCAGGACGAATCATTGACCAAACAAAACACTGTGTTCATTAGTTCTTGTGAAGGTAGACTGGATTTTTTTTTATTAAATTCTTTTACAGAGGAGCACCAAAAATGCTGCTAGATTAATATGGCTTTTTGCATCCATTAGTGTAACAATGGGAACCTGCGATCCGTTACACACGATTTTATTTTGTTTTTGTGATATGTTTAGATGCGCGTGTGAGTGTGTGTTCATTATGGAATTCTTTCATTAACAATTAAATTTGGGAATTATCCACTGTCAACTGAAAAATTCATGACTGTAGTAGATCTTACATGTGTGTGGCTGATGAACACGGGAGGAAGACCCAACCAGAGTAGGTTAAAGAAAATGAATAATCTGCATAAATTCAAGATGACTGCCAGAATAACCGTCGCACAGGAACTTCTGACAAACAATAGTTGAACTGCACCAGAGACGAGATTCTGTCTGTTGCTGAGCCTCCACACAACCAACCCGAACACAGTGATGAGGGATGAACTGCCGCATGTGACAACAGAAGCGCTCTCGTCCATATATTTCCTCCACACAAAGGCGGCAAGACATTCCCGAACTTTAAACGCACTTTTATTGAAGTTATAATAAAGAGACTAAAGATCCCGAAGCTGAGTGATGTCGTTTGGGTCAGCTATGTCGAGGACAGCTCGAGAGAAGTTCTGAGAAAGGAATACAAGTCACAGCCGAGACACCACCATCAGGAGACTGCTTCTTGTTCTTCAGGTTGGACGAGAACAAGGTTGGTGTGTACCAGCCAGTATCCAGCAGACTCCACCACGACAGTGAGTCTAACTGTGGGAACAGAGATCATCATTATCTACGAACCCTCGTGTAGGCCAGACTAGTGTTGACAGTGACACCAGTCGTGTGTAGCCGAGTAAGCACGAGGAAGCCGACAGCCGGATATTCGTGCTCCTGGCTCATTATTAGCGCGTCAGATGCTGATGTAGCGGTGTTAACAGTCTACACTCCATGAGGGCTGTGTCAGGGAACTGTGGGTCGAGTTTAGATGCGGATGTGACACTAGGATCACAGCAACTCATGCAGCCACAGCTAACTTTGGACAAACGAGATCTGTGGTCCCGCCAGTGTTTCATTACTGATACTGTCCCGCCTGTAGAGAGAGAGAGAGGAAGCGTGCTGGGAGAGTTGAAGCTTACTCATCGAGCATAAGAGTTCTTCTATTGTCTCGGAAGATCTACACCGGCACCTCCCACTTCTATACAACAGAGCGTCGGAGAACACCCCAACACTTACTGAAGGAGCCCCTAAAGAACCCGTCAGGAGGGAGTGTACCAGGTGCGTGTATCTGGGGTCAGTCTCCACCTTGAGTCACCTCTACCCATGCCTGCTGAGAGGGGGGGGGGGGACGCGTAGAGACTGTGGATAATGTCTACTCTGGACGGCACTGCCACAAGTGTCAAGGAACATGTTAAGTTCCACCTTGAACTGTGGTGACTTGTGATTAAGGAATAATTCTTATCCTTCAGTACTCAGTCCGCTATTGAATTATACTTATGACTCCTAGTACCGCTATTGCAAGTGTTGTTGTAAATTTTTTCCTTAATTCCATAAGATACAATATGAATACTGTGCTGCTCACCAGGTGCCTTTAACTCAGTGTGTACTTGGTGTGTCAGGTGTAGACACTGTTGAGTTGTCTACTAAGATTTCTTAATGATGATAATAAAACGTTTGGTATTTGTTATCATCCAAACAGAATCTTTAAAAAAGGTTGTTTAAAAAAATCTGCCAATTATTATATTCTGAATATATCTTCACTAATTTAGCTTTTAATTCGTAGATTTCTATATGACAAATGAAAATCAAATCCCAGGAGATAAATTCAGTCACTTTTTTTTTTCGTTTTTTCCTCCTGTCAGAAGTCAGAAGTCAACTACAAGGTCAAATTATACTATCCATGATATACAGGTACATATATATTTGTTCATATATGGAATAACATAAGTAAAACTATATGACCAAAAGTAAGTGACGGTGCCTTACAAGACTTAACTCATCTGGGATAACTAAAGCAATTTACTCACTTCTGGGGGCCTAACTTGCTTGTGTCTTCCTCGTACGTAATTCAAGACTCACCGTTTTAACTCATCTGGGAGTTAACTTAGGCACATTACTCACCTCTTGTGCCTTCCTCAACACTCTTTAAGTACCAGGCGGGAGAAATTTCTACGTCCTTACCCAAATGTTGAACACTCTCATCTGTTAAAAGCCTTCAACTAACAGCATTATTCTGGGCAACAGCTGTCTCGGTGTGTGTGTGTGTGTGTGTGTGTGTGTGTGTGTGTGTGTGTGTGTGTGTGTGTGTGTGTGTGTGTGTGTGTGTGTGTGTGTGTGTGTGTGTGTGTGTGTGTGTGTAATAATAATAATAATAATAATAATTAACGGTTTATTGAAAGAGCAGCAGCCAGAAGGCTGAAAATATACAGTTACATATTTGGGGAATGGGTTACGAATTACAAATAATATACAAGTGACATAAGTGACACAAATAAGACGTATAATGTAGTACAGATGGGGATCAGCTCAAACTACAGTTCATTTCAACATAGTGACAGTGTAGGGAGCAGTGTTTACTGGGAGTGAATACACTGGTTTATTACATGTTATTGATAATTTTTACAATGGTTGGGACTGGGCTGTTCTTATAACGATCAGTTCGTGCACGTATGGGCTGGATGCGGTTGTGGTGTCGAACAGCAATTCTCGGACAGGGGATCTCAGGTGGTAGTAGGGGCCGGTGTCGGGGATGGTGTAGAAGCTTCTTACCAAATTTGCAGATGAGGCCGTGGTGATGGTCAGTGAGAGTCGAAAGGGTCAGTGTGTTGAGCGCTTCTTGATATGTGTGTGTGTGTGTGTGTGTGTGTTTTAGTGTTTTAGAAGAAAGTAGAGAAAGTTTTGAGAGAGACGTTTGACACAAGAAACACATACAGACAGACGATGAAGACAGGCATACTGACAGATCTTTGACAGACGATGAAAACAAACAATATTTGTTTTTGTAGAGTTGACCAGACAGACAGACAGAGATTCATAGTGACAATTGTTATAATACTTTATTTTTTCTCTTCGCAGGTGAGTGACGAGGTGTTGCCGTGTGGTGGTGAGGTGAGTGACCGATGATTTGTGGGTCGTTACTCTTGAGTGTATCATGAGAGTGGTGGAGATGCACTTAAGTTGAGTCTCTCTCTCTCTCTCTCTCTCTCTCTCTCTCTCTCTCTCTCTTGTCTTTATCTTTTACTGTTATTATCCTTTCCTTTACTCAGTTAAATATTAGTAGTTTATATGGCTTGTCTGTCTGTCTGTCTGTCTGTCTGTCTGTCTGTCTGGCTGTCTGTCTGTCTGTCTGTCTCTTGTTTTAGTGTCAATGTTTTCTGTGTTTGGCGTGTTTGTTTGTATGTCTGTTCGTTAGTCTATCTGTCTTTCTCCGTCTCAGCCTGTCTGTCTGTTGTGTCTTCTTTAGATCTGTCAGTATGTCGTCTGTCTATCAATCAGTGTGTCTTTATATCTGTCTGTTAGTCTGTCTGAATGTCTGTCTGTCTCTCCACGTCTCAAACATTTTTATATAACCGTACCAAGTGACCTTATCATATAGTACTGTCTTCCCCCGAGCGATATATAAAGGTGGTGAAGCTCGACACCTCTCTTCCCCCTCCTCCCCTCCCTCCTCCCTTCCCTCCTCTCCCCCTCCTTTCCCCTTCCTCCCCTCCCCTCCTTCCCCCCAATCACGGTCCATTATTTAAGTAGTGGGTGATTAGGAAGGCATTTAGAGGCGCTGTTGTGAGGTTAATGGCGCTGCGTGTTGCTGGAAAAGAGTAAAGAAAGTCAATTGGATTTTTTTTTCTCTAAATAATTAATTAAAAATGTAAATGGCGACTAAAAATAAAATTGAAAATAGAATTAAAAAAATCATTTATGAGAATAGAAATAAGAAAACTTTGTCTAGGTTATATAAGGAAATAAAACACGAGGAGTTGGCTGGTTCCGGCATCTGAATCCTCTCCCCCCTCCGAGGATGAGTAGTCGGTCTCCCGCCCTCTCTTATCTGAAGGAATCTGATCCTGTGTTTACGAGAGCGATTTGATGTTCATTTGTCAACATGGCGGCTCGCAAACGATGGCATCAGCGCTTATTGTTTGCTTACCCAGGGGAGGAGGGGGGGGTGAGCACGTCTGACCGTCGCTTTGGTGGGTGAATGTTTGTGTGGACGGGTGTTTGTGTGGGTTGGTGGATGTTTATGTGGACGGGTGTTTGTGTGGGTTGGTGGATGTTTGTGTGGACGGGTGTTTGTGTGGGTTGGTGGATGTTTGTGTGGATGTTTGTGTGGACGGGTGTTTGTGTGAGTTGGTGGATGTATATATGGATGGATGGATGTTTGTGTGGATGGATATTTCTTCTTTCTTTATCGCTCTTTCCTCCTCCTCTATATCACTCCCTAATTTTCTCCTTCTACCCATTCCCTTCCTC
>NW_024735503.1:2811406-2860138 GCF_018991925.1 Homarus americanus | reverse complement strand
GCGCCCATAACCAGTTCTAAGGGACAACCCTACCACAGGAACCAAACCCAAAAAGGCACCTTTTTGCAAAATCTGCATCCATCCTCAAATGGGTTCGTCAAGCGTACAAATTGTAAAATTCTTTAGATTCTTCGACACGTGGTGAATCCGATGCACAGTTCCTGGAAGGACTGGCTTCCACAAGTAGCAGAATCCATCAATGGATCTATCAATAGCTTTTCAGGAAAATAGCCATACTACATAATTTATGGTGCCAATAGATGCTTGCTCTATGATCAACTAGCAGGAACCCCACAACCTGTATGCAACATGGATGACCATGCCAAGAAGCAAATCAATGTTTTCACAGCATTCATGAAAAAGTACAAAAGCATTTAACAGCCTCACGTGCTGAAATGATCTGCAAGCAACATAAAAACCCAAGCCTGTAACTCCAAAAATAGGAGACGCAGTAACGACAAAAGCACCGGAACGTACATCAAAACTTTTGCCTAAATTCACAGGTCCCTACCTGATTAAAGGAAAAGAACATGGAAACAAATTTCATGTAGTTGACCCAACGACAAATGTCACTGACATAGTTCATGTAGATAGAATGATAAAAGTTAGCAGACACTTAGTAGGGACCCCTAATGTCCGTTAATTACAGCCTACTTCTACTACGACAGTTGCTCAACACAACAATAAACAATACATCACAACAATAGACAATAAATATCATCAAAAACTGTGATCAGCAAACAAAAAACATTAATTATCCTCACCCCTTTCAGGCATGGCTTGGATATCGCTACTCCTGTTGGCATGGAACGCTGTGGCAACAGCTGCATCCCCAGCAAACATCATCAAATCCAAAGCTTTAGTTGCCCCACTGAGCAAAGTACTTATAGTGGAAGATGTCGTAACTGTCAAGTACCAGCACCAAAGTTTAGTGATATATGCCTGAGGTCAATAGCTGTCCACATTGAAACAGCTATAAGTACACAAGATCTCAAACAACAGTCTACCATCTCACTTCATAACGCCTATATGAAGCGTCTACTCAAATGTGTATGCACTTGGAGGGAAAGCTGCCCACGACTCCTGAAGACGTCAGGAACAATGTGCATTCTCATAAAAACCGTGGTCTATTTAATTTTGTCGAGTTATTAAGTAACACCCTATTTGGTACGGCAACTGCAGAAGATGTAGCTAAACTAGGGAAACGAATGAACGTCTTAAACAGCAGTAAAAAAAGTAATCAACTAACATGCATGCAACTGAAGCCTCTGTGCAAGCTTTCACTGTTACCAATGATCGGCTCATAGCCGATTCAGTGAATGCAGGTCTAGTCATGTAGATGCACAACTATTGCCGGTTGGTCAATTTATTGCCGCTTTACATATAGCTCACGGTCGCTACCTAATGATACTGGACACAGAAATAGTCCAGGTATGAATCCCTGGGAAGGATCTCATTTACCTAACAAGAGTAGTGTGCACCTTGGTGCTAACAATCAGCTGCAGTACCTGTGTATATTATTATTAGTAGTTTATATATGCACAAAAATGAAGGTCAGATTTGAGTCAAACACCAAAAGTACACACGAAAGAAAACTTATTCTTATACCAAAAAAGCCAACCCACCAAACTTAACCTAACTTATAGGGAAATGAAGAGAAAACACGGGCTTAGTGAGGAGTATAACCTCAGGTAAACATGGCCTGCGGACAGTCAATGGATTAACCTTCCTTTTGTCAGAAAGTAAAAATTCACCTAGGAATCTTTTTTTTGTGTAATAAACAACAGAAATATGGTTAGTTATCATGACTTTTGTTATAGAGGATAATAAATAACACGATACAGTATGTCCACCTGTGCTTGACGACTCCACTACCTGTGCTTGATGACCCCACACCTGCGTTGACGACGACCCAACATAATCTACTAAATTAACCATTAAATTCGTTTTATCTCGCCACAATATTATATATAATAAGCACTTGGCATTATAATTATTATATATCTGATATAATATTGTTATTAAATGTGTTACCAAGGGCTCAGCCAGTTGTTTCCTGGACTGTCAAATCGTTGTTTACACTCCAAGTCCGCCATGTTTGCTTCACTAGGTACGAGGCTTGGCACTCTTGGCCTCACGCACCTAAAACAAAAATAACAAAAGTTTATAATTTATTTAATCTGTACATTAATGTATAATAGAATGTGTTTGCATTAAGATAGAATAAAAAAATATGTTTCTATTTCATGGATATCCTTTTACATTAATGTTGATCTATTGTGATACTTTACTGTACTTATTTTGAGAAAGTTATATTTGGTCTGAGCATTTTGAGGAACATTGTGGGAATATTTAAATGTATGCAGAGTTCCATATAAAAATGGCAATAATTGAGATGTACAACGATAATTATTGAATCAACATTACTGTATAGACGAGAATGAAGAGCATGTTCATGATAGTAGGAACAGGAAAAACATAAATAAGGAAGAGAGTGTAGGGGTATCGAGATATTAAAGTTGTCTAGCACTCAGGATGGAAGGAAACTAATGTGGTTTTCTTATATAATATATATAAGTTATATGATAGACAGTCTGGTAGATTATCGACTTTTCGGGGAAGTAGATTTTCGAATTTTGGGGGAAATATTACCTAATTTTGCGAAGTAGATAATCATAGAAAACGGGAAATTTGTATCATAAAAAACAGGAAATATCTACTTCCGAAAGTTGGTTATCTTACTTTCCGCAGATAGTTTTTTTACCTTTCGAAAGTAGAATCAACTTTCCCTGAAAGTAGATATTTCCCATTTTTTATGATACAAATTTCCCGTTTTCTATGATAATCTATTTTCGGGAAAGTTGTTTATCTAACCAACTTTCGCGGAAAGTAGATATTTCCCATTTTTTATGATACAAATTTCCCGTTTTCTATGATAATCTATTTTCGGCAAATTTGGTTATCTAACCAACTTTCCCCGAAAGTAGATATTTCCCATTTTTTATGATACAAATTTCCCGTTTTCTATGATAATCTACTGCAAAATTAGGTACATTTCAAAATTCGAAAATCTACCTCCCCGAAAAGTCGATAATCTACTTTCCTGAAAAGTAGAAAATCTATCTACTTTTCGGGAAAGTAGATAACCAACTTTCCCGGAAAGTAGATATTTCCCAGTTTTTATGATACAAATTTCCCGTTTTCTATGATAATCTACTTCGCAAAATTAGGTAATATTTACCCCAAAATTCGAAAATCTACTTCCGTCTTCTGGGGCAGAATCCTTTCGTTTTCTGGGGTAGAATCCTTCCGTCTTCTGGGGCAGAATCCTCCCTTTTACTGGAAGGAATTTCTGCCGTCTCCTAGGGCAGAATCCTACCGTATTCTGGGGTGGAATCCTGCCTTATTCAACAAGGATGCATTCAGGTGGCAAGAATGATAGCAGTGCCGTCGCCACACTAGTATTCACCCCTGTAGTTTTGTATCGCATCTTCAGGAATAATTTTTTTTTTTTTAGGTGTTTTGAAGCACCAATTTATTTTTTCATTTTGAAAACTGTGACTGGTGTGAACGAGGGAAAACACTGACAAGGAAAAAGAATTTTACAGATGTGCATTTAAAGAAATGTATATGGGTGATAGTTTACATCTGTTGCACAGCATGTTTAAAAGGTCCTTTCGAATGTCTTAAAGTTAGGGTAATGACGAACACAAGTCATTATAAAAATATTTTTATTGTAATAGACACAGATACAAAAATACAGATAGGAGTTGAAAGTAGATTTTGGTATACAAATGAGTGGGGTCTTATGCGTCCGTGATTATCCGCTAGTCTAAGGCGTCAACCATAAAGATGAAGATTTCCTGAAGTGTACATTAAGAGAGATGTGTGTGTGTGTGTGTGTGTGTGTTTACATAATTATATAAGTTGATGACTACGCTATTATTTTTAAGAAAGAAAAAAAACGACACGAGGAAGAGATTCCCTTTGCACTCCGGAGAAAAAGTTTATGATTATGGTTGCCCCCATCATGAAAAATGGTCACCAGTCTCTTACTGTTACCATGACCACCTCATTCATCATGGCCATCACTCTCGTCACCAAGGCCGCTTGCTCTTCACTATGGTCACCACCTACTTCATTATGGTCACCACCGCTCGTCACAACAACCATCTCCCTCACCACAACAAACCCACTTCACCACAACCACCTCCCTCACCACAACACCTACCTCACCACATACCACCTCCCTCACCATAACCACCTCCCCACCACATACCACCTCCTCACCACAACCACTTCACCACAAGTACCTCCCCACCAACCACCTCACGACAACCACCTCCCTCACCACACAACCACCTCCCCACCACAAACTACATCCCTCACCACAACCACATCCCCACCACAACTATCTCCCCACCACAAACATCCCAACCACCTCATCACAACCACCTTCTCACTACAACCACTCTCACCACAACCACATCCCACCACAACCATCTCCCCACTCACAACCACATCCCCACCACAACCATCTCCTCACCACAACCAATACACCCCCACCACGCAACCACACCCCCACCACTGAACCACACCCCTCGCACACAACCACCTCCCCACCACAACCACACCCCCCACCATAACCATCTCCCCACCACAACCACCTCACCACAACCATCTCCCTACCACAACCATACCCCCCACCACAACCATCTCCCCACCACAATCACCTGCCCCACCACAACCAACTCCCTCACCACAACCACATCCCCCACCAGCAACCACCTCCCTTCAACACAACCACCCCTCACCACAACCATCTCCTCACCACAAACTAATAATCCCACCTCCTCACCAACCCCTGAACCCATGACCCCACCACAACCACCTCACCACAACCACATCTCCCACCACAACTGCATCTCCCACCACAACCACCTTCCTCACTACAACCACACACCTCACCACCCTCACCACAACCACCCACCCTGCCACTCACAACCACCTCCCCACCACAACCACCTTCCTCACCACAACCACACCCCCCTCACCACCCCTCATCACAACCACCCCCTCACCTCACAACCACCTCCCCCACCACAACCACTCCCTCACCACAACCACTCTCACCACAACCACCCCTCACCACAACCACCACCACAACCACCTCCCCACCACAACCACCTCCTCACCACAACCACACCTCACCACAACCAATTCCCCCCACCACAAATCACCTCTCACTACAACCAATTCTTCACCACAACCACCTCCCTCACCACAACCACCTTCCTCACCACAATCACTTGCCTCACCACAACCACCTTTCCTTAGCATGATGCGTCTCTCTCCATGATCAAGTATAAGCACATTTTTATATTCTACAATAAGTTCATTTGTTTTAAAACACAAACCCAAATCCCATCGTCTGTAACGGGGAACTCGATGACAGTACTGTACTGTATATACCCGTCCTTTTATATGTGTCATGTTAATGTGTATGTTATGTACGTAACAATTCGGTCTTGGGGAAGTCAATAATACTTTAGGTGTGAATATTATTTCCTCAATGGCAGCGAGAGACCAGAACATTTGCAATCAACTTAATTTCACAAATTACACGCTCAGGGATAGGTTAGCATAGATTAGGTCATATAAACTCGTGCTTAAATAGGTTTTTTATTTTTGAGCACGAAAGTAGCGCTTTTAACTAATGACCTTTCTTCGTTTGCGAGGATTGTAATGGAGAACCGACTCCCTGCACACCAGGAGGTCTACTGAACACTTCCCAGACACTAGCTCGGCTCCCAGCACACCAGGTGGTCTACTTAACACTTCCCAGACACTTATATACAACACACCCATACACTTAATCATGTAAACTTGAGTTCTTACTAACAAATTGATCCTCGAATGAACACAGTACCCAGGCTCATCGTGTTTGTCGCCACAACAAATCTCTTGCTGAAACAACAAGTCTTATTATAATTATTTTACAAAACTACGCAATTACATTTTGGAGTATATAATTACGGCAGAGAGTGAACGTGTCCAACAAATGGGTGGAAATATTCCCCTGATTGTCTGGCCATGCCGGCTACCACCCACCCATGTGACCGCCCACAGACTGACACCCACCCATGTGACCGCCCACACAACCTGACACCCACCCATGTAACTGCCCATAGACTGACACCCACCCATGTGACCGCCCACACAACCTGACACCCACCCATGTAACTGCCCATAGACTGACACGCACCCATGTGACAGCCCATAGGATGACACCCACCCTAGTGACCACCCACACAACCTGACACCCACCCATATGATCACCCCACACAGGCTGACACCCTCATGGCCACCCGCACAGGCTGACACCCTCATGGCCACCCACACAGGCTGACACCCTCATGACCACCCACACAGGCTGACACCCTCATGACCACCCACACAGGCTGACGCCCTCATGACCACCCACACAGGCTGACGCCCTCATGACCACCCACACAGGCTGACGCCCTCATGACCACCCACACAGGCTGACGCCCTCATGACCACCCACACAGGCTGACGCCCTCATGACCACCCACACAGGCTGACGCCCTCATGACCATCCACAGAGGCTGACGCCCTCATGACCACCCACACATTAGAAACAATGTCATCGCCCCCAGGTTACTTAGAATATTAACTAAAGTCCTTAAGACTGTAATAACTTTCTTAGTGACGTGATGGTGTTATGTGTTCATGCTCTTCCCCTGATCAGTAGTCATGAAACTCTATTCAGAAAAATTTTATTCCTATCTCAGTGATGAAGGAATCTTGGGATGAGAAAGTTTCATCTTGGACATGTCAGGGCTAAAGGAGGGGCCTCTCTGGCCTTACTCTTTAAGAATCGGCTCAATCGTTTTTGCCTTGGTTCTCTTCATTGTCATCACTTATGGTGCTTCTTTTAGTGCTGGAAAATGTTAATGATGCTAATAAGTGTGTACCATTCTATAATAATAATAATAATAATAATAATAATAATAATAATAATAATAATAATAATAACAACAATAACAACAATAATAATAATAATAATAATAACAACAATAATAATAATAATAATACAATAAAAAAATAATAAAAATAAACAAAAATTAAATAATAATAATAATAATATTAATAATAATTGAACCTTTAACCTTCATAAAAAAAATGTAACAAACTGAGTTTGATATCAACACTGATGGTATGTGAATACCTGTATATACAAGTATATGGCTATAAACGCAACTGTGTTACCCACTGTTTACACCCACAAACTAAATCATAATTTTTTTAAAGAATGGTGACAAGGTTTATTGAGGCATGCTCATTTTGGCCGAAACAAAGCAGCAACCTGTCCATAAAATATATCGTTCTGTAATTTTCGTTCCCAGCAAAAGAGTTTTACGACACCTGTGAAATATTTTACCCTACCTGATATGATGCATCAACAAAGCTACACCTAACCTTTTCCAACACACACTGGCCAGATGTTGACCCTAACAGCTTCTACTGTTTACGTCTCCCAACACATACTGGCCAAATGCTGACCCTAACAGCTTCTATTGTTAACGTCTCCCAAGATACTCTGGCCAGATACTGACTCAAACAGCTTCTACTAACCTCAACACCCCCTCCTGTGCTTCTATGGTGAGGAATTGATCTTAGTTAACCTGACTTAATTAACCTTCATCACAACTTTCTTTTTCACTTCTCCCGAGTTAAATGTACTATTTCAGATGATACTAAATGTTCCATAATATTTCTTTGAGACAAATGTACAGTATTTCAGGTGCCTTCAAGAGAGCCAAGGCTCTTAACTGGCTCAGCCATGTTAATATTGTTATTATTATGGACTCTATATCTGTGACCTACTGTAAGGTCACCCTGGCTGCGACATACCATCATCTCGACTACAGAATATCATCTTCCCACAGTGGAACAAATTATCATAATATGTGTTCAAATTCATATTATCTTTTGGATATACAAAATTCACTTTGTACTGCAGGTTTGAGGGAGGAGAATTTTTTTCTTAAAAATTAGAATTATTCTCTTATTTCAGCTTCGTTTTTTACATTCAAAACTGATATTTTACTCATATTTGCCCTCCTACTGATTTTATTTTTGAATCATTAGATGCACTGTAACTTTCTAACCCAATAGTGTAATCTAATATACTATAGGACTAGCCGTCTGTCTGTCTGTTCTGGGCAGCCGAAACGGCACAATCGTTTTTCATCAAACTTGGTGGAAAAATCGCAAAAAAATCGTAGAGTAGAACAAACCTGGCCCCATATCGATGGTTTCTTTAGGAAGGAATTAATTAAAAATTTTATTTACGATGGAAAACGATGCAAGTGTACGGACTTGGCACAACCTAGTTAACCATGCAAGTCTACGGACTTGGCGCACCCTCATTCGCTGTACGCTGTCACGAGCGTTCAAACTTTCACAAGGGCACGAAGGGCCCATGTTTAGTGTTTTTGCTTGTCCATGAAAAAATTAAGTCATGTGTGAGTAACTTTGAGAGTGGTGTCCATTCAAAGGCCGCGCAGGTGACAGTATTGTAGTGCACGTACGAACAATATCGTCGCGGAAATCTGATTGATATGTTCTATCCTTGTGACCATACTTGTGTCCTCAGTAATACTTTGGCAAGTTTAACAGACTGTGACCAAACCTGATGATGTTTTGCCTCAGAGCCACTAACATATTTGAATTAATTAACTATAGTTTTAGGCAACTCAGTATAATGAAACCAAACCTAAATTTACGCCTAACATCTGCTGGTAAAATAGATAAGATATTTAAAAATATCTTGGCAAAGTATTGCCTGTCTTGTGGATATATCTCAAACTTTTACGAAAAAAAAATGGTATTGATATTACGCTTTAAATTCTATGTAAACAATATTTTAGAGAACTTTTTTTCAGGTATAAAAAATCTTAAGAAATAACAACTTCACCAGTGTCAATATGTGAAGGTGTAACGTATTGTGCGTCGTAGCCATGTGCCTCACATAGTTATACTGCCTAAGCTGTCACATCATGATAACACATCCATCTCACCATGTTTAGCGGACATTTTTGTAGTTTAACTTTTTCGGGGAAGAAATAACTACTATTGTCTAAAATGGGTAATTTCATCACAGTAGTGTAGTTTACAGCGCTCCACTGTAACATGAAGTGGCAGGGATTATTTAATCTACTGTTGAATGGAACACTCATGTAAAGGCGATATAGGTGCACGAACTTAAAGAACGAAAAAAAAAATCACGAGTCCCTGAATATTCTCATGTGGTCGACGAACTACAAAGACCACTAACAAAACTATCAGGTGTGTTCTTCAAGGGGGTGTCCATGTGGTTAGAGAGAGCTGGGGTGTTGCTGATGGTCGTGTGTGAGGCTACTGCTCTCCATGTGTCGAGGCCAGGCGCTTCAAGGCATTGGGTGATGATAGGCAGCAGGAGGCCTTCACAACGGCTGTAGGAGTACATTACAGCAGCTGTAGGAGGCCATCATGGCACCTTAGGATGCCATCACAGCAGCTGTAGCAAGCCCTCACAGCAGCTGTAGGAGGCCATCCCAGCAGCTGTAGGAGTATATTACAGCAGCTGTAGGAGGCCATCATGGCACCTTAGGATGCCATCACAGCAGCTGTAGCAAGCCATCACAGCAGTTGTAGGAGGCCAACACAGCAGCTGTAGGAGGCCACCATAGCAGCAGGTGACGATCGCAACGGCAGCCTCTCACAACAGTTATAGTCCATTACGTCAGTTGCGGAAGGACATCACTGTAGCTGCAGGAAGCCAATACAGAAGCTGTAAAACCCATCACAGCTGCTGTAAAACTCCATTACAGCATCTGTAGAAGGCCATTACAGCAGCAGGAGGCCATCACAGCAGCAGGAGGCCATCACAGCAGCAGGAGGCCATCACAGCAGCAGGAGGCCATCACAGAAGCTGCAGGAGGCCATCACAGAAGCTGCAGGAGGCCATCACAACAGCAGATAGTCATCGCAGCACTAGGTGGCCATCACAGCAAGAAATGGTAGATTATGGTCAACAGCAGCAGCACGTAGGAGCCAACACAGCCTCGGCAGGTGGACCCTGTCTGCATCGCCTGTGGCAGTTCTCCTGTTGGCAAAAACAAATAGTTAGTGTTGCGTTAGTTGTTAATACCAACTGTAGGGTGAAGTACAGTAATTAGTGGCGGGATGTTATCATTACCAGCTATAAGGTGAAGTAGTTAGTGGCGGGATGTTATCATCTAATATACTATAGGACAAGGCGTGTGTCTGTTTGGGTGTCTGTTCTGAGCAGCCGAAACGGCACAATCGTTTTTCATCAAACTTGGTGGAAAAATCGCAAAAAATCATTGAGTGGAACAAACCTGGTCCCATGTCGATGGCTTCTTTTGGAAGGTATTAGTTAACATTTTCATTTACAAGGGAAAACGATGCAAGTCTACGGACTTGGCGCACCTTAATTAACAATGCAAGTCTACAGACTTGGCACACCCTCATTCGCTGTACGCTGTCACGAGCGTTCAAACTCTCACAAGGGCACGAGCGTGCCCGAGATCACTTGTAACCAGCTATAAGGTGAAGTAGTTAGTGGCGGATTACCAGTTGTGTGTTTAAGTAGGAAAATGTGGGATATTTGTGAGAAAAAAAATAGAACAGGCTCACAGCGTTAAGATATAATCATGATAAATCAAGAGGTTAAACAGAAGATTTTCTCACCATTTAGCACACTAACTCTGACAGATGCTTCCTTCATGCCCTGCGGCGCACAGATGTATACGCCGGAATCCTGCACTGTGACGTCGGGGATAAGCAGGATACTGGTGGTGACGGGGCCCTTGTCCGTGTTGATGGTCACGCCCTGCCGCGACCCATCAAACGACACCATCTGCAATTTGATTTATTTGGTTTACCACTACCCTAACAGCGGTTACGGGTTCAATGTATTGGTCTGCTACTACTATGTTGTGACATTTTGAGGGGAGGGGGAGAATAGTTACTGAAGGGGTGATGGCAGAAGGGGGGGTAGTAGATGAGGAGGTTGCGATCAAGGGCGTGATGTTGGAATGACTTTCAGTAAGTATCGTCAATGTTTTGACTGTCATCATGAAATGCTTACATGATGATTTTAAACAAGATTTGACACTTAACATAATATGCCAGATTTACCAGGCAGGTTTTATTTAGAGGAAGTATGTTAATTTCAATATTTAAAATATATATATATATATATATATATATATATATATATATATATATATATATATATATATATATATATATATATATATATATATATATATATATATATATATATATATATATATATATGTAACCGGTCGGAATTTGCTGGACTTTAATTTCTCACTTGACTTGGGGTTTATTAAAAATTAATAGATGGTAATGGCAGTGGAAGCGCCCCTTTGAGAAAAATCCCGAACCAGCACAAGAACACTTAAATCTACTACACAAAATGAATTGTCCGTGACCCGTGGAAGGATAGCGTCTGTGACTGGGATGAATGAGACACACTGTAAAATTTAGACACTTATATTCCCTCCAACACTACAAATACAATCAAATAATGGTACACCAATATGCGCACCTCTTAACTTAAACTTAAAACACTACTCTGGGGAATAAAAGTTATAAATGACATAGAAATTATTAGAAACACAGGCAACAATAAATTTGAAGTATTAAGAAATGTTAATTGCACACATGAACAGGCCTTACGGGCTTTCACAAAATAATATCAGTCACTTAGGAAATGGTACTAAAAAATAAGAAATTAAATACTCCACAATGAATAGGCCTTAAGGGTTTTCAACAAAATAATATCAGTCACTGAGGAATGGTAATAAAATATAAGAATTTAAATACTCTACAATGAATAGGCCTTAAGGGCTTCCAACAAAATAATATCAGTCACCGAGGAACTGGTAATAAAAAATAAGAAATTAAATACTCTACAATGAATAGGCCTTAAGGGCACTCAACAAAATTATAGCACCCCAACAGATGTACACTTCCTAACCTAACTTAACCACTACTCTGGGGAACAAGGTTATACCTGAGATCAGAATTATGAAGAACAATTAGAGGCATTAAAAGAATCAATCACAGTATCACTCTGGTTCCACTTAATGGCACAAACATTCAAAACAATATTATCAAAATTATTTAGGACTATTAAACTACACACGTCAAGATAATATCAGTCTGAGGAATGGTGTTAACTACACCCGTAATAAGGAAGATAAAATGTTCCTCTAGGTATCTCCTAGAGTCCTAGACTCACGGTCTCAGTGTGTGACCATTAATATACTCAGATAGCCTCAGTGTACTCCCAGTGCGTCCATGGGCAGGAAGAGAGTGAGCCAATCAGACCTTGTGCAGTTGAGAGAAACTTTAGCTTCCCGTTAGCAAGAGGGTTTCACTAAGCGGCTCGGGACATGTGGTGTGTGAGCCGAGGGAGAGGAGGGCTGCTGACCCACGATCGTCCCGACGTCAGCTGGGCACCCAGACGGCTAGATTCCCTCAAGAGATCCCTTGGTACCCCACTAAACAGTGACAGGCCTACACTGATCAGTCCAATGGCGACAATCGCCACCCTCAATCATCAACGGCAGTATCAAACGGCAGTCAATCTCTCGCAGTCAAACTCCGGTCAACTCCGGTCAAGTGGGTTCTGACGGAAACCCTGAAATGAACTCACTGTTAGCTCTAGTTTACTTTATCACTGCCCTATCTAACCCTGTCTGAGATCGAATGAGACTTACTTGTTATACTGCAATAGCGCAGCACAGGTGACTAGGCCACGTGACTATTTCTGATGGACGCGCGGAACGTCTTGTCTGTGTGAGTGCTCTCCGGGACTGGGAGAGAACCCGCCTCGTGCCCTCTCAAGGCGTTAGCTTGGGCCTACGTGATATATTTTCCGCCTAACTAATAACTCCTTGGGACACCCGTAACATTATTCAGACTGCTAAACGATCTATAATAATTTCAAATTCAATAATAGTCCCTTAACTTCATGAGTCGCATCATTATTAATTCGGTAAATCACATTTAATATCATATAGGCCTAGTTCCGCAATCTCTCGCTACGAGCAGGCAGCGCTCCCTCCCCTCAGATGACCTTGAACGCTCAGTATCACTCATGGCGGGGCATTTGAAATTACTCTGAAATTTCTGAATATTACAATCGACCCCCCTAAAAAAAGACAGCACTGTCCTCATGTGCTGAGAAAACATGCATACGACCCCCCTAAAATTTTGTTCTAAGGACTGCATCTCACCCCTTTAACGTGCTAAATGCAGCATTTGTCTTCTCTTCTCTCCTTTTCTCTCCCGCTAACATATATATATATATATATATATATATATATATATATATATATATATATATATATATATATATATATATATATATATATATATATATATATATATATATATATATAAAACAAAGAAGTATGTCTGTGTGTGTGTCCTCACGAGAATCTCGGAAACTACTTTACTGATCTGTAGTGATGATAGATGGTGTTATATGTAGTGATGATGGGTGGTGCTATATGTAGTGATGATGGATGGTGTTATATGTAGTGATGATGGATGGTGTTATATGTAGTGATGATGGATGATGTTATATGTAGTGATGATGGGTGGTGTTATATGTAGTGATGATTAGAATATAAAATAATTACAGTTTAATGCTAAAAAATATGCTTTGCTGTACCGTTGTAGTGAAAAACATGGTGGAACTTACATACACCGTTAATGAAGTATTGATGGAAGAAGAAGTTTTGGGGACTGAACAGTGAGACAATGTGGAGCCTCCCGGAGGGTGGCGTCCTACCTTGGCCTAGCGAATGAGCCGCCCGGACCAAACTTGGCACGGGTAGCAAGTGTCATGATGAGGTGACACAGTTTCAGCAAGGCCATTATATATGCAGCGGATATAGATATATTTGCAAGTAAATCACTGCAGGTGTGCGTGATCCAAGTATATGCTGATAACCACAAGAAAACACGTAGTTCCCAAGCCTTTCGTGTAATTCACATCTTTAGGGGTGAGTACAGACTAAGGAGAAATACTTGAAAAGACTAATATATACAGCAGAGGAGAGTGAGATTATGTCCCTAGGGGACAGCAGGTGTCCACAATGGTCCGGTCATTAGTCAGTGACCCTTCTAATCTTCATAAGCACAGCAGATGTCCGTAGTCAGGTCATAGGGCAAGATGACCCAACCTTCTCACCTGGTTACAAATCTTCTTCATTACAAAATTATCCAGTTTGTACATACCATTACTCAAATTCATGTTGACGAATTCGGCATGTTTAATGAGACTGGATTCTATAATGTTCCTACTGACAATTGACTTATAAGGTAATATTGAGAGGGCATCATCCCAGTCAATGCAATGCTTATTATCTCTTATATGAACGAACAGAGCATTGGATTCCTGGCCTGTCCTGTTCTCGCGGCACCTGGAGAAGGAAGTATAAAGGGGTGCGGTGTGTAACTCTTCATGATACATCTTCACTAATATTTGTGACCAGATGCTGAGAAACTAACAGTGTCTCATCAGTTTATTCCAATACTCAACATAATGGTACGAATTAATGTGATAAGAATGGCGGAAGGCTACCACTACGAGGGTGATGCGTTCATAATTTAACACTCGACAATAAGGCTAAACTTTCCCTCGTGGTTAGTTATAGGACAATTTGCTTTGTTATTATCTATTTATGAGACGTACTTTGTTGTAGGATCCATTATGGCCAAGGTTCACGACATACGACGGACGCCCTATCCATTGCACAATGACTGTGACTGGCAGGCAGCCAACACGAGCTCCAGGCTGAACCTCCTATCTTCATTATGATTCCCAATAATGCTTTATCAGCCAGTTAGTAATAAGAGTCCTAAACTTAAAGTCCAGAATTGTGTTCTCGTATTGTAGGAGGGAACTCCTTCATACTCACAAAATTTGTATTACTGCGCTACAACTTCTAAGGTTCGTAATTACAATATTCCATCCACAACTAAAGGTTACGAAACAGAACTTTACACTTTATTAAATTGAATAAATAAAGATGAACAGTTCACAATTGCTACAAATAGAAGTGTGGATAGAAATTTAACAGGTAGAAGGGATGGGTACAAGAGGAACACATCATCACTAACCTTGTCACGGTGGTACCAGAATACGTTTTCCGGAGGCTCCGGGCTGTCCGGTACCATGCATGTGATGTTCAGGGGCGACCCGAGATCTACGTACAGCTCCGGCCCTGGGGGTATCACCGCCCGTGGCTCTGGTGATGGCAGAAAACACCTTTTGTTATCCCACACACACACACACACCAATGGTAGCAGAAGGGTAAACCACTTAATATGATGCATCCTATAACTTGCACACCGTTAACATGGTTTCATCGCCCAGATCATATAATTCGATGTTAATTTCCTCCACTACAGTAGGACCGTATTCCTCATGCCCACTTAATCACTACCGGTTATGAGGTATTGTCTGTATCGAACAAGAAACACTCACACACTACGACTACTACTATTTATTTTTTCTTGGCCTCCAGCCTCCCTCAATAGACACACCTTCGCTGCCATTTTATTCCATTAAAATTAAATCTCCTGATACAAAAGTAGCTACCCTTGCTGTGTTGAGATAGTTGAGATAGTTGAGCCGCAGATCTATGCGCCATTCAGTGACTGTTGCCCCATAGTCAATATCTGTGACCGTTGTCGGCTTTGGGGCTGAAGATCTCGTTCCCCTGAGGCAGAGTAATGGTCTGGGCAAGAACCAAAAATCTTCCCCTTATGAGATATCACCACGGCGATTGTGGGAGGTGGCTACCCGTATTAGGGAGGGCAAACTATGAGGATCAAAGTTATACAGTAAATACCTAACCGGAGCTTAGCCGGATAATTTTGCTAATACATATATATGTATGCACACACGAAAGTGATGAAGACAAAATTACGAGACATAAATGTCACTTACCTACCACGTTGAGTGTGATGACTCGTGCCCTGGGCGGCCTCGTCGACACCTGACACTCATACTTGCCAGAATCTCGTAACTGAGGAAACTTGATCCTGAGTGACCACACGTCCGACCCCGGCTTGTTCATAGCCTCGAACCTGTCGTCATTAGTGAAAGTGAGGCGACCTACTGTCAGCACGTGGATGTCCTCGTGACGCACCCACGACACCTGTCGACACATGTACACCTACGTTATTAACGTCCTATCCACATGCTTGAACGTATTCACCTATTACAGAGAAAACATCATTAGTAATGTCGAGGTAGGGAACTAACTTCCTAACAGCGATCACAAAGAAATTAGATTCCAGTTAGAATTTCAGGGCAGCCGCAAGGAAAATTCCACTAAAGTCCCAGATTTCAGAAGGGCAAACTTTGATAGTTTGAAGAGGCAGATGAGAGAAGGGGTATCATGCTTGGGGGTGAACTACATGACCTCACATGAGGTGACCTCACACAGTGTACCCACAGAGGGCGACCTCACCTTACCGGGAGACCTGATAACGAGATCTGAGGTTGCCGAGTTCCACAACAATTTAAATAATGAGTTACTTAATGCACAAAGGCAGAACACACCATACAGAAAACTCAGATCAAACAACAATGACTCTAAATGGATAAATAATTATTTAAAGAATATTATTGGACAAAGGAAGGCTATAGGTAGGAGAATAAATCGTGGTGAAGTCTTCCTCCGAGATTATTATAAGGTATTGGCCGGTAGGGTTAAGACCGAGATAAGAAAAGCAAAGAAGAATAATGAACTGAAGACAGCAAGGGAGATGAAATCAAACCCCAAGGGATTCTATCAAATGAATCAAACTAAAACTCGAGAAAAGATTGGACCAATACAGTCAGTTACCGGCGAGCTAACTGATAACGACGGAGAAATGAGCAATACTGTAATCTGAATAAATAAATTTTAACAGTTTTCACCACCGAAAATTTAAACATGATACCCGAGGCACCGACTCTATACAGAGATAGCGAAGAAAATAAATTAAGCGAGATAGTAGTGACTAGTAACGATGTTAGTAAGCAAATAGACAAACTAAAGCCTAATAAGTCATCAGGTCCAAATGAGATATTTGCCAGAGTATTAAAGGTATGTAAGGAAGAGCTTAGTGTGCCCTTAGCAAAGTTGTTTAACATGTCCTTAAAACGGGTGTAGTACCAGAATCCTGGAGGATAGTGAATGTAATACCGATTTTCAAGAAGGGAGATAGATCACTATCCTCTAACTACCGACCACTCAGTCTAATATCAATTGAAGGCAAATTACTGGAAGCAATCATTTCAAACTATTCGAAATCACCTGGAGAAGCACAAGTTGATCAATGATTCCCAACGTGGCTTCACAAGCGGGCGTTCATGTCTAACTAATCTATTAACATTCTTTTCATCTGTTTTCGAATCAGTGGACGAGGGGCACAATTATGATGTGGTATATCTCGACTTTAGCAAAGCCTTTGACAGAGTCCCACATGAAAGACTAATAAGAAAAGTGGAGGCTCACGGCATTAAAGGAGATATTCTAAAATGGATTAGGGCATGGTTACAGGACAGGAAACAGCGAGTGAGCATTAACGGCACTAAATCCCATTGGAGCAGCGTCACTAGTGAAGTTCCTCAAGGCTCAGTACTCGGACCATTATTTATTATATACTGTACATAAACGACATAGATATTGGCGTAGACAGCAACATAAGTAAATTTGCTGATGACACTAAAATAGGGCGTGTAATTAAATCTGACGATGACTCAGCAAAACTACAGGAAGATCTAAACCAATTTTTCGAATGGTCTGAAAAATGGCAGATGAGATTCAATGTGGACAAATGTAAAGTACTCGGTATAAGAGATGTAAACAGGGAAACCAGTTATCAGCTGAACAACGATGTGAATATCACATGGATAAGATAAATCTTGATAAAATCACAGGGAAAAGGGAAACAATGGAGCACCTTAGCTTTCGTCTTTATTCAAGACATCTTCAGAGGCAACCGAATTACATGGACAGAGAGAGGCTTAAGTACACAGGGTGACCTTACTAAACATGAGGTCAGGTCATAAACATGACATCCTCTAATCCGCACACACCACACACGTAAAGGAGCTTAAGAGAAAGGGCGACGTGAATAGTCAATTTAAGTCAGGTAAAAAATATGGGACCCACTAATCATCTATCCTACATCTACCTCCAATGCTTTAAAAGCATTTTTAACCTTGGGCCACTGACAAATATATTTGTGAAACATGTTATCAGTTTTGTACTGACCATCACTAAGGTTTATAGAATTCAATTCCCTAATCAAACTAGCTTCAACCAGAAGTCTTTCTGTGACACATGATGATTTGTACACTTCTAAGCGCATTCGTAATTTAAACAAACCGTGGCATCTCTTCTCCCGGGCCGAGCTGTGTTCGCTGGTAGCAAACCCTATTTCGAATCCTCAAAATATATTGTTTTCCTCCCGGGACTTGCAAAAATACATATCCATATTAAAAAATATTCTTAATCACCAAATATATATATATATATATATATATATATATATATATATATATATATATATATATATATATATATATATATATATATATATATATATATATATATATATATATATATATATATATATATATATATATATATATATATATATATATATATATATATATATATATATAGCCCTCGCGGTGTACCGAGAAGCAACTTGCATAATTCTTTCTCTGCCAGTACACAGCCTCTTCACCATCAAGTCTCCTGCTGCGCCTCCTCGTGGCAACACACGGTAACTGGGTGCCTCGTGACCCCAGGCTAGATCAATAGGGGATCTCAGAGTCTCAGTGGGTCCCAGAGGGACAGTGCATAGGCTCACTGGCATGTGGAGACATCCTGGCGCCTACCAACTACTGACCCGCTGCCTTGTAGATTATCCTTGGTAGGTATAAGGCTACGGGAGTAAACCCCGAACGAAAAATGAGCGTGGGGCCCTGCATCAGGCTGCCATGGTAACAGAGCTCCAATAAGACCCCAACGGCGGTATAGGCGGAAGAGGTGACCACCATGGGAACCCAACGACGACACCGGCAGACGAAGGCAATGCATGATGGACATGGTAATAAGGCGAAACCCAACAAACTGGGCTATCGGCAGACCATTGCAACTCCCCCTCTCCCCAGTCGTTGCAACATTTGTACCATTGGATAAGGAAAAGGAAGACTCAAGACGTGTGGTTGCAGCCTGCCCTCCTGCCTCTCCACATAAATCAGCTCGCACGCAGCCATAATCCAGCTCACCATACCTCTCATTATCATCAAAACCGCTATACCCCCAAAAGTCCAATGGCGACAGACAAGTGGTAACAGTGACAGGACAGAGGCGAGTGACGGGAGTCTCTAGTCACAACTCTGCACATGGGCTGCACAGATAAAATGCTCGTTTTACTCTGGGATCTAAGTAGCAGTGCAATCCGGTTCTGTCTGCGCGACTGAGCAGCCCTTTCGTGGAGCCACTCTGCTCACCCAACATGGAGAGAGAGATAGAAAAGATGCCCTAAACATAGCCTGCCTAAAAAGCCAACCTGACTGGGAAACCGCACCTAGTTTTGACATCCTTATGCGGTCGAAAACACAATAAAAATCACTGATCCAAAGGAAATCAAACAATACCTCTTATGTTCGCTGCATGGAATGTCAGGACCCTTCAGGATACTGGCACAAATGAGCGTCCTGAAACAAGAACAGCTCTTGTGGCAAAAGAGCTGGCTAGGTATATCATCGACATAGCAGCCATCAGTGAGTCCTGGCTAGACCTTCTTCTGGAAGGGGTGCCTGCTGCAGAGAGAAATCGCATTTATGGTGTTGGCTTTGCCATCCGCCAACGCATCCTACACAGGCTAACTGAAATGCCTATTGGGATTAACGAGCGCCCCATGACGCTCCGAGTCCCACTCAATCACTCACGTCATGCCTTTTTCATCAGAGCATACGCCCTAACACTGGAAGCAGAAGATGACATCAAGGATGCCTTTTAAGCCGACCTCGATAGAGTGCTAACCTCTATCCCCAGTGAAGATAAGGTTGTGCTCCTTGGTGACTTCAATGCTAGAGTTGGCAGAGATGCTGACATTTGCGACCGGATGTCGGGGTGCACCCGAGTACGTTTACCACAAGCTACTGAGCAGATGTTATATAGTAACAAAAGCAGCACTCATAGAGCTTTTAGTTCCACACATGTGTCGTGTTAGCAGTGGGTGTTATCTCACTCGTCACACATCATCTCTTTTATCAGTGTTGTTCATCATTAGTAGCACATACTCACTCACCTCAATTGTCTCTTTTTTAACACCAAACAACAGTATCATGTTAACTGTGAGGTCCTCAAGTGCCACCTTTTTAACACCAAACAATAGTGTCATGTTAACTGTGAGGCCCTCAAGTGTGAGCCGATGTACAGCAGAGAAACGAAGGTCCATAAGTATAACGAACAAAGTGACTACAATTTTTATTTCATATAACTGTAACCCTAATGATAGCTATCTATTATCCATCTGCCTATTTACATATCCACTTGTTCATAAGTGTTTAATTTTTAATATTTCCTTTGTAAATCAGTCGGTATCTGTGGCTGCAAGTAAATCACTCATCTTTGTAATATTAACAATGCACTGCTCTTGAAATGAATGATAGTTATCAATAATAACAATGTACATAATTTGTGAACGTGAAAAAAGTCGTAGCTTCATTAGTCGACATCTATACATAGAATATAAAACACATATCAGATGTTAAACTAGAGCTGGTAATAATTTTTCCTAATGTTAATGACATAAATAATTCAAACTACCTTGTCAGATTCCTCTCACTTTCTAGCCAGTTTCCTTAACTCTTCAGGTTTTATTTCCAATTTAATGTACCAGTAATCAAAATGAATCGCCTCCATTAACAAATATTTGCAGTATTTCATTTGTGTACTGTACGTCAGGAGTTAATGGTAAACCTTATAATGTTTCATCTTTCAACTATCTTTCCATATAATTTGCATTTGCATAGTGTTTTTTTAAGAACTTTCTGCTGATTACGTTCGTCTGTTTTCCTTTGCTATTAATTGGTTAAATTCCTGTGTTTCTTTTCTTAATGAAAACGTTTCCACAACTTGAGTCACCGTTGTTAATATCCTTCAACACTACACTTGGCCACACCTGCACATTTTCCCTACCTGGCCACACCTGAACATTTTCCCTACCTGGCCGCACCTGCACATTTTCCCTACTTGGCTACACCTGCACAGGTCCCCTATCTGATCACACCTGCACACACGTCCGCTACACCCTCACAGTTACACATACACCTCCTCTCCTGTTTATATTGTACGTTGTGTGCCCTCGACTTCCTCATTCTGTCAACTCTCCCTTCTATTCTCAACAAATCTATATTAATTAATACTAACAGTTAGTGTCTCTGACAAAGGGTCATCTATACATACGTTTTATTAGAAGAGTCAGCAGACAAAGACTAAAGTCGTTATTATCATAATAATCAAGATCAAAGGACTAAAAGACAGGATAACTCAGGGTGAAGTATATGCAGAACCTTTGAATAACCTCTGAGAAAATACCACATCAATAAAGAAACGACACTCCTCCCAAACCAACATCAGTATAACGACCCAAGAGTATATAACAACACATATCTTATCCTGGTCAATCAATCAGGATTCATGATTCGTGAGTAATTCAGCCAACTGCGGTGTTCTAGTACTCTGGCCTACAGAATCATAGGAGTCACCGTTATAATAGAAATACAACACTACGACACTCAAACACGTGTGTGTGTGTGTGTAACGTATACACAATGCCATGGTGACAACTCTGGCTGGCAACAGAACTATCGATTACCTACTGTTTTTGTGCCGATGTTGAGGACGTGACAGTGGAGATATGCGGTCTTGTCCCTGATGACGGTGGCGTTGACGGAGGTGGTGTTGGCAAAGGAAGGAAGTACTTGGTTACTGAATCTCGCAGGAGGCGTAAACACGGCTGTGGAGCCGCTGTTGCCCATCTTCTGTGTCAGCACGTTGGGGAATATTAAAGCGGGCTTCACCATGGTGGTGGCGCTGCTGCTGGTGGTGTAGCTGGAGGTGTAGGTGGTAATCGCGGCGGCACTGGCTGCCTGCAGCCTGGTGTATACCTTCCCGCTGGACGCCGAGAATGAAGCCGCCGGCTTGGAGCCTGAAACAGCGGGAATAATGACATGATTAGAAACATCCATTATGCACTTTAAAGTGTCGTTTCCAACAATAAGAATGACCAGCGTGAGAAATACATCATAACCAAGGGATATCTAATAAGGAGGTTATACTTGAAGCGTTTAGCGGGGCGCAGTTGGCGACATTTGGAATCAATTTCAGTTGGTCTCCTCAATGATGGGATGGCGACACTGTCGCCAATGTGACGTAGTTGTGCTTATTTATTTTTTTGTTTTGACCGAGACATTAGAATGCATAATGGCTCCACGTGGATATAAGTCTTGCTCTGTCTGCAAAAAAGAACAAACTACTGCACAGTGATTTAAAATGCCAAAGATTTCCGAAAAATCACAAAAGGTTAGTAGAGACCTAATGTCGTTTTACTTAACATATCTTCAGGTTATACTTTTTTTTTCGAAGAAATCTGAAATGACAGATTGGTTCTCCTTGGACTTGGATTCGGGCAGGCTTGAATGTATCAAGAGTTCAGGATTAGTTACTAGCCAGAGTTTTGATAACTGAAAAAATAAGACGTGGAGATTCTAATGCAGGATCAACATGATTTGGTATGTTTTTTGTTTACTTGGTAATGTTTCATGTTTACATGAATTTTTGTGTTTTCCTTCCCTCCCTCAGCCTAACCCCACCTTCCCTCCCTCAGCCTAACCCCACCTTCCCACCCTCAGCCTAGCCCCACCTTTCCTCCCTCAGCCTTTGTCCAGTCCCACCTTCGCTCCTTCAGTCCAGCCAACCTTCGCTCCTTCAGTCCAGCCCTACCTTTCCTCCCTCAGGCAAGTACTATACCTTCCCTCTCTCAGCCAAGCTCCATCTTCCCTCCCTCAGCCAAGTCCCATTTTCCCTCCCTCGGTCCAGTCCCACCTTCCCCTGGTCACCCCAGTTCTACCTTCCCTCCTTCAATTCAGTCCCACCTCAACCCCCCCTCAGTGAGCTTTCGCGCTCCGGTCACTACACATGCAAGTCAAGATAAACAGCGCTGTCTACCACCTGTGTGTGTGTGTGTTGGTGACTTCAATACCAGAGTTGGCAAAAATGCTGACATTTGGCAGGGACCCCTATGGAGAAATGGACTAGGCAAGTGTAATCCCAACGGCCTACTCCTCCTCAGCACGTGTCCTGCACACAACCTTGTTATCACCAGTACCCTGTTCTGGCAGGCCAACAAGTTCAAGGGTTAGTGGCAACACTCACGATCCAAACACTGGCATCACATTGACTACATCACTGTCAGAGAAAGAGATCGCCGATATGTCCTCATCATCCGTGCCATGCGTGGCTCGGACCACTGAGACACTGATCATCGGCTCGTCAGAGCCAAGCTCTCACTTCACGTTGCCCCAAAACGGCGAAGGCAGCAAGCCTCCAGAAGAGGTTTAACACTAAGCATCTGGAGGATCCAGCGGTAGCACATGCTTTCAGAGAGCAGCTCGAACATGGGCTGATAAACAACCCAACAGCAAACAACGCAAATCCCAGTGCCGAATGGGATATTCTCGACACTGTCATGACAAAAACCTGCAGAGAGACCCTCGGACAGGTCGAAAGAACTGGTTTGAAGAAAATGACCCGGCAATCAATGTATTCATCAATGATAAACGTGCTGCTTTAACTTACTTTCAGAACAATCCTCAGTCTCGGACCAAAGCTGATACTTTCCTCAAGAAGAAAGCTGTGTGTAATGGCCCCTGTCTCATCAACAGAAGTATTATATAAATGGGTTCTTTACATTTGATTTATATTCAAATTCATCCCCTGTAAGTTTCCACTAACTATGAGGAGGTCATGATCAGAACACGTGAGTGGAAGATTCCTTGAAGATTCCTTGGTCAGCAATTGTGTGGGCGCGGATAAACCGGCGCCCATTGGCAGTCTCACTCACAAACTAATATCGAACGGACGTTGATTCACATCTAGTTACATAGACGCCGTCCTTTCTCATCACACTCATAAATAGTGGAACTTACGGTTGATCTACACTCAGGAATTATACAAATAATACCTTTTTTAATAAAAGAAGAAACTTCAATTGGGTTTCGTTACTAAAGCCCAATATAAAATAAGTGTACCAACCTGGTTAACTGGGAATTAACCAGCCGGTTCAGGTAGCCCAACGGGAACTTCGCAATCTAAAGAACGACTGGTTTAAAAATAAAGCCTGTGAAACACAAAACTTTGCAGATCAGCACAAGATGCGCGAATTTTTCAATTCACTAAAATATTTTATTGGTCAACCACTCGTGGCACTACAACTCACTGCTAAACCGAAACACCGATGTGGATGTCCTGACTACCAAGCAGGTCCCTCAACATGCAGAGCTGACCCACCTCAGCTATCCTCCATCCCTGGATGAGGCAGCTACTGCCATCAAACAGGTGAAAAATAACAAAGCTTCAGGGCCTGATGGAATCCCAGCCGAGGTGTATAAAGCAGGAGGACCTCTCTTACCAATCGACTCCACTCTCTCCTGGAGAATATACGGGAAGAGGAGGATTTCCCCCAAGCTCTTAAAGGCGCCTCCATCGTTAATATTTATAAGAACAGGGGAGACCGGCCAGACTGTGACAACTACCGCGGGATCTCGCTGCTGTCCGTAGCTGGCAAGATTATCGTCCGAGTCCTCCTAAACAGACTTCACCCTGAGGCGGAAAACTTCCTCCCAAAATCTCAATGTGGCTTTAGACCATCACGTGGCACCACTGATATGATCTCTGCTGCTCGTCAGATACAGGAAACGTGCAGAAAACAGCTTCGTGACCTGCACTTGGCTTTCACCGACCTAACCAAGGCCTTCGACTCGGTTAACAGGGAAGCCCTCTGGTGGACCCTCAGCTACTTTGGCTGCCCACCAAAATTCATCGCCATTGTGAGGCAGCTGCACGATGGCATGGATGGCAGCGTACTGCACAATGGCACCCAGTCTGAGTTCTCCCCATCCAAACAAGGGAAAAAGCAAGGGGGCGTACTGGCACCAACTCTCTTTTACTTTTTTCTTGGCTGCCTTCCTTACTTGTGCCAGGGCAAAATTCGCCGGCGGGGAGGACATCGAGTACCAGATGAAGGATCTTTTCAACATAAGACGACTCCAGGCAAGAACAAAGGTGTCGGCAGGTTCCATTACTGAACTTCAGTATAAAAACAACCTCACCCTTGTCGCTCACACTGAACGTGACCTACAGGAGTTCCTGAACACCTACGCAGATGCGTATGCACACTTCGGCCTTTAGGTGAATGTACGTAAAACTCAAGATGCTCTTTCAGCCTTCCCCTGGTTCAGCCACACCTCCACCATCCAACCAGCTTTACGGTACTACCCTCATTAATATTACCCACTTTCGGCATCTCGGCTCCCACCTGTCCACCACCGCGGACATTGATGAAGAGATTCAGCATTGGATCAGATGTGCATCCCAAGCCTTTGGCAGACTCTGAAACCGTGTCTTCCGTTGTTGGGAGCTGAAATTATCTACAAAGTTACAAGTATATCGAGCAGTGGTCCTCCCCACCCTGATATATGACAGTGAGACATGGAGGCACACCAAGGAACTTGAAAACTTTCACCAACGTAGTCTACGTTCCATCCTCCGTGTTTGCTGGGAAGACAAGAGAACAAATGCCAGTATTTTTGCTGATACCAACTGTAGGAGCATTGAGGCTACCGTTATCCATGAACAACTACGGTGGACTCGCCATATTACCCGCATGGACGACAGTAGACTGCAAAGTTGCTACTTTACAGTCACCTAACGAATAGTAAGCGTAATGCTGGCGGGCAACTGAAGAGGTATAAGGATAGTCTTAAGACAAACCTGAAAAAGTGCCAAATCGACCCCCTCAAATGGGAGACGATTACTCCACACAGTAACGCTTGGAGGAATATCATACAGGAAGATATCAATACTTTTGAGTTAGTCCGACTGCATGACGAGGCAGAAAAGCGCCAACGTCTGAAAGATGCTGCCGCCGCCCCTCCCGCTCTAGATGTAGCCTCCCACATACGCAATTTCTGTGGTCGACATTGCCGGTCCCGTGTTGGCCTCTTTAGTCACCTCAAAACTCACCAACGTAGGTGCAATCCCTATTTACTCATTTCATTGCATCATAGCTGGATGATCTTCATACTTGATTCTGACTGACAGCAAAGTAGTAGTAGTAGTGTGTGTGTGTGTGTGTGTGTTAATCAAACACTCCTTTCGGGTGTGGATTCTGTGATCATTGTAAGTGCTGTAACAAATCGCCATACTGTTAACTAGAGGTTTTAATAAACCTTAAGACTACACTTAACGAAATAGTTACGATCAGGTACCGTGATTGACAATCATACGTCATGCAGATACAGTATGTGTTGTTTTACATAATGTGAAGGTTGGCAACAAGGCGTTGCCAACCACCACTATCTCGCTCTCCGTATCACATAATGTGATGGTGTTGTCTGCACTTAGGTGAGGTGAGGTGAGGTGTTACGACCTTTGTAACACAGGGGGTGATGGAGCCCTGGGTAAGTGTGAGGTAGGGGTTGACACGTATAGTTGTTCCCCGAAATATCAGAGAGAGGCATCACCCCACTATCTTACATGTGTGAAACATTCAATAGTTTAGCCCAATTGTGACTTTCTGACCAACACACACACACCATACATCCATGTCGAGATGGTGTAGATACAGCACCAGAGAATCAGAGTCAACAAACCATACTCCTATATACTCCACATGTGTCTTCTCTTTTTACTTTACCATTCCACGCTTGTCCATCCTTAACCGCCCGCCCACTCCTGATATAATAACAAAATGATTAATATGGAGGTGCTAAATGCAAAGAGCTGTATATAACGAAGGTTGAAGTGTACACACACACACACGTACACACACACACACACACACACACACACACACACACACACACACACACACACACACACACACACACTCTTCAGCGCGACGGAGAACTACAAGAAAACATTAAAATCCAACCAGCACAAGAAGTAATTTACCCAGAGAAGATGGGCTCGTGTCTTTACAAGAACAAAAACAGGTTTTAATTATCAAATATGTTATTAAGAGAAAAATGTGTCCTATAAGATCTGCTTAATTAACTTCCTGCTTCACCAGGGTCCGTCCTTGAAAATGAATTAAGGGATTTTAAGAGAGAGCAACACAGTAGTTTTTTAAGACACGTATTGTTTTCAAAATATTCATGCCTTTCTTTCAAGTTAGTTATCGGTGGACTTGACTTTTTTCCTGTAAAATTGCAAGTGGTACTTTACTTTTATTACTTAAACTTATATGCCTCTGTGATTGTCTTTTTAACATGCTCTGTCATTTTACAGCACACTAATTACGCCTTCTGTTCGCGCAACAGTTCACCCAGCCTGTTACTTCCTCTATTAAAGACAAAAAAATAAGCAATACCGAGAGACTTTCTGATATGGTGTATTTATCCTCTTATCCGTAAGTCTCACTTGTCTGTACACCTCCATACTTTTTGTTCCAGCATTATCGTGCGATATTTTACTCCTGGGTGGTCAGTCTATAATTGTAATGGCTTCCCAGCAACAACCGATTGGACTTCCAATAAAATTCATGCTTACAGCTGGCAAAAGGAGTATATACAGTATATGGCACACGTTCAGTGCATGCACATTAAAAAGCTCTTTCGACGTTTAACTTTGACACTTCACCATGGTCATTATGATCACAGTCCTTGTAGGGGGTGTGATTTCTCTTCCTCTTAACATATCTCTACTTATCATCTTCCTTATTCATCTACCATTACTAGATTGATTTTCCATGTACTTTGAACCATATGGTGCCTGAAGACTTTCCTTTGATTTATTAATTGGTTGGTTTGTTAACTTAGTAATATATCATCATCTGCCCTTTAATTTGCATCTATTCATATATCTACTTGATTATTTTATATTTTATTTTGTTCCTGATCATTAGGTCTATTATCTACAAATATATTTCTTCAATAAAACTACACATTTCCCCAAAACACTGTCATGAATATAGGTAAATTGAACCGCCTTTATAATTTCCTCCCTGCTGAAATAACAAGCTCTCCTTCCTCGTGGTAAGTAGGATCCACTCAGGCCAATATTCCAGCTCTCTACTCTCAAAAAACATACAATTGGCTTCATGCAAACAGGTTTTACAGTCGCTAATCTGTATCTTGGTAATGCACGTTGATTGTTGGCGTTTGGATTCATCAGGAGGCTTTCAGCAGAGAGTGGGAGCAGCTTTGTTTCACTTGTTGTACACTACTGTTTGTGCATCACAGAAAAAATACAGTATGATAGTTATTATCTGAGGGATATACAGGTAATTGATTAGTAAAGGGGAGAGAGAACAGTCCCAGCGAAATACTAACTAGAATAAGTGCTTGTCATTGCAGGTATCCACACTCACTTAGGTACCATTGATCATACACTGAACAAAGTTCGTGTATCATTTTCTTCCCATTGTTAGGTACAGTACAGTATGTTCACCTGAGTTGAAGGTGGATATCAGGAGTTACATAAATGCAATTCCATCTTGGATTTGGCAATATTCTGCGGTTTGCCACTATTTACGTAATGAAAAATGAATTCCTTATCTCTAAAACCTAGTAGTCAGTTCTTTGTAGTAGGGGGTTTAATAACAAAAATCTTTATTTCTATCTATAATTCTGAAATTTTGAACACAGCTTCCTGTGACCAAGACCTTTCATTTTTTCACAGGAGCCCCAGCTGAAATATTACCCTGGCGGCCATATTGGAGAAGTCCAATATGGCCGCCACCGGCACCATAACTTTTGAACCAAAAGTGGTATTGTCACAAGTAATAACTCTTTTGGGACTAGAAATCCAATTAAGACAATATTTTTAAGATTCATATTCAAGGTCACATGGCAAAGTCAAGGTTAAGGTAATTTTTTACCTTAGCCATGATATTGGGCACATCCTAATGATCTAGGTATCTGAAAGGTGTATTACCAGAATTTTAGGGCCATTGGTGATGTCTTAGGGCATCTTTGATCAAGGTCCGGTCAGCAAGGTCAATGTCTTTTCCAGAACCACTGGCGACCATCTTGAAAAGCTGACTTTTTAATCTTTCGATTTAGAGCCCTGTATGACTCCATGTTGTAGATAAAAGTGAAAGATTATTTTATGAAGCCACCCCTTAGTAATCAGTACAACTGTTAAATGCGTGCCTCAATTAGAATCAAATCGAATCCAGGGATCAATAAAATCAATAGTCATAAATAGAATAGACAAGTGATCGTGGGCCCTTCGTGCCGGGTGAAAGTTTGAACGCTTGTGCTTGGCTAGCGGGCAACTGCCGTCCGGCTGACAGCGTACAGCAAATGAGGGTGCACCAAATCAGTAGACTTGCATCGTTTTCCAGCGTAAATAAAATGGTTAATTAATGCCTTCCTAAAGAAACCATCGACATGGGACCAGGTTTGTTCCACTCTACGAATTTTGCGATTTTTCTACCAAGTTTGATGAAAAACGATTGTGCCGTTTCGGCTGGCCAGAACAGACAGACAGACAGACAGACGGCTATTCCTATAGTATATTAGATATAGAATAGAAGAAAATAGAACATATAATAGAATAATAGATACAATAATAATATAAATAAATAATAGAAAAGAAGAGAATGGAAGTAATATAATGGAATAAAATAACAAACATATGATAGAATAAATCAAAGGAATCAAATTGAATGAAATGACTAGGTTGAATCACATGTTATGAGCGTGGATACAAATGAAATACCGTCGCGATCAAAATCAGATAATAACCATACTGTATATTAATAAAATACCTGAATATTAAAATCAATCAAATAAATATTAATGCCCGGAGTGAAATAGAAATTATTTACTATTAGCTACAACTGATTCATCACTGATCATCATCGTTGTTTAAGCCGCTTCCCTCACACCCACAAAGTACTGTGCAGCGAAGGCCTGCCTTGCTGCACTTGCAGTTCCTTTGGCATGCTTTCAGACAGCTGGAGTAAAGGAGAATGGAACATGCCTTGCTGGCATCTGCGAGTATGGTCCAGACGGGAACCCGCTGCTTATTCTTCTCATCCAACTCCCATCTCCACTTGTCAAATTCAGGAACTTCCTAGTGAAGAGAGACAGCCTGTTCCCAGATGAAATGCTTGAGTTGAAGGGATTAACTAAAGAAAGCGTAAGCCATGGTTGAAGAGCTTTCGCCTCGCCTCATTGACTGTTGTAGCGCTACAGCTCTTGCTGTACACAGAACCGCTCAAGCCGCTTCATGTGGATGAATTCTAAAGTGAGGGACTCGGGGTCATCTGAGAGAGGAAGCAGCGTCTCCATCAACCCAGGCACCCTGTTCCACATACCAAGCAGTCTTGTTTCTTCAACAAAGGATCTGAGAGGTTGTATCACAACCAGTGAGTGCGTGGAAGAGGGGAAGTGCCAGTGACTTTGAAGGACCCAATTGAAACTGCAGGTCGTGGACTGGGATATCACTGTAGTTCTCATCATTCCCAAAAGCGACCAAGAGCTCTGAAAGACCAAGTTTCTCAAAGAAGGCGTTGACAAGCACGACAACATTACTACCCACAGTTAGTACATTTGCTCTCTCGTGCCTCTGGCGACAAGCGTGAGCCTAGTGCAGAATGATTCGCGAGTCAGCTTCGCTGTGAATGTGGGGCTGAAATTCAGACACGTTGGACAGCACTGTCTCAGACTTGATTGTGAGGATGAGAGTAGCAAGCTTTTGGCTGGTGAAGGAGAAGAGTTCTTCTCTTTATCTGTATTGCTCAGATACTTTTGCCAGGTTAATTATAACTATATGCACAGTTGTCTATAGACGTTCCTCTCTTCCCCTGTCTGCGACATTTAATGTTCCTATGATAGAGTGGGCACAGACAGATAGATAGATACAGAGAGAGAGAGAGAGAGATAATAAATTTTTTTACGGGGATTAGCCCACCCGGGCACAGGTCAGCGACCCACAACGGGGCCAAATCCACCGAACATTGCCCGTTGAAGTATCTGTAAAAGAGAAAGAGTGAAGCAACATTGCGGCGAAGAGAAAGGGAAGAGAGATTGTCAACTAAAGGAGGAGAGTTAATAAGACGAAATGCCTTTGATTCCACCCTATCTAACAGTTAGGCAGAAGAAGAGCCACCCTAGATAAGAGAACAGCACTCCAAGTTAGGACGAATGAGACCCGTATATACTTGAAGCAACTGCTCAGGAGTGAAGTAGCTTCGGCATCTGTACAGCATTCCCAACTTTTGAGAGGCAGCTTTAGCAATGTTGAGGATGTGTGGCTTCCATCTCATATTAGAGGAAATGGTGAGGCCTAACATACTTTTTTTTTTTAGAAATTGGCAGAATGATAGCGTCCTGAAATGTGAATAGTGGGAGATCATCTAATTTGGAAAGTGTAATTGGTAAATACTGAGTTTTATTACAATTTAACCAAGTTTCTACCTCCCTATTGGGAGATGCTGCACAGATCCGCATTGATAGATGTAATGATATCAGCTCTAGAAACAGATCTAGTTTGGGACTTGGGGGAAGGGGAAAATGTGAAGAGTGAAGAGTAGAATCATCAGGGTAAGAATGGATAGAATTAGTTGTAGTGTGAAGTAAATCATTGATAAAAAGAAGGAAGAGAGTAGGTGAAAGAAAAGAACCCTGTGGGACGCCACTACTGGTAGAGAAAGAGCGAGAAATCGATCCCTCGAAAACAACTGCCATGGATCTGTTCTCAAGGAAGCTAGAGATTAGAAAACAAAGTGGAGGAGAGAAACCAGAAGAGGGAAGTTTAAAAAGCTAAGACTTGTACCATACCCTGTCAAATGCTTTGGAGATGTCGAGTGCCACGACGAAAGTTTCCCCATAATCCCTAAGAGAGGATGACCAAAGATGGGTGCAGTAGAGCAGATCGCCAGTAGATCTCGCCTGGTGAAAGCCATACTGGTGATCCAACAAAAGAGAATGGCGTTCAAGGTGACGGAGAAAATGAGAGTTCAAGATAGTTTCGAAAATCTTAGAGAGGGAAGAAGTTAGGGCAATGGGGCGATAGTTAGAGGGATTGGAATGGTCACCCTTCTTTGGGATGGGCTGAACCAAGGCATGCTTACAAGAAGGAAAAGTTTGAGTTTTGAGGCAAAGGTGAAAGAGGCGAGCAAGCACAGGGGCCAGAGCTTCAGCACACTCCCTCAGAACAGGGGGTATTCAGTCCGGTCCATGCGCCTTACTCACATCCAACCTGGATAACACACCAGCAACCTTACGAGTGGAGATTATAGAAAAGTGCATAGTTCAGTTGGAGGAGCAGGGGTAGGAGGGATAGAGTTGGAATCGCCTAAGGTGGAATTAGAGGAGAATAAGGTACCAAAGAGATCTTCATCATCCATCAGAACTAACGTCAGCCGATATTCATATTCCTTCCCATCTCTTTTGGATGATTCTTCGTTCGAATCAAACTGTTCCTTTTTCAGTCTCCACTGTGTTGGTGGGAGGTTGGGCGTAGTGACCTGCCGTCCAGGAAGGGTGCAACGGGCTAGGCGCCCTCCACCGCGGGTGTATAACGAATTTCTGAACGGAACTGTACATGCAAGTACTTTGGGCCCTCGGAGCGAGCTGTCAGTCTCTTGTCGACTCTCCCTCCTCACCTCAACTACTTCCCCTAGAAATTACTCGGAAACTTTCACCGAGGAAACAGTTCATGAGTAATATAAAAGTGACAACTTTATTTCGAAAAGGACGGAACACGGTGCTAAAACGCGAAGTGGTTGGTGTTGGAACACTATACAGTATATTCATGGTCAGTAGTGTATTTGTACATTACTGTATGCAAAAACACACATGTCCTAATATTATATCAGTCAATGACAAAAAAGATTTCTCCATAATGTAATAAGCCAATATGTAAAAAAGGACTATTTTAGATCAGTATAGTGGTCCCACGATTTACGAGGTCAATTGAACCCATGGAGTAACGCGTAAAACGAGAAACGCATAAATGGAATAACAGAACATATGGGATTAATTGAAATAGAGACTGGGTCAACTCCCAAACTCCACTTTTTCAGACACAATACCTACGTTGTAGTAAAAATAACATCTTAATTTTATGATGGTATGCACACACAATTAATAATTAAGAGAAATATCAATAATATTAGATTTTTAACACTTACATCAGTAGAAAAGATGGCTGGGCACACGGGGATGGGGGGGTTGGTTCCGAGGCAGAGGGCAGATTATTGACCCTCACCTGTATCACTTGTATCAATTGTATCACTATCCACCACAGAGGCTTGCAGGGCCTCTTTGTCAAACCCCTCAAAGTCCATATCCTCACTATCACTGACTTGGGTCAGCTGTGGTGGGTGGCCGGTGAAGAACTCGGTAATGTTTTGATGACTGGGCGACCTTGTGTGCACCCTGCCCGCGCCGCTTCCCGCGTAAATGAGTAAATTCACTGCGTAAATCGGGCATCCCGGTTCTGGCAAGGTACGGCGTAAATGACCAAACGCGTAAACTAGAACCGCGTAAATCGAGGTTCAACTAAAATCTTCGTGTATTCATTGAAATAATGGATTTGTTAACATATCTGTCGGAAATTTTTTGTTTTTTATTGAAACTTATTGATGTAGGTTAGCCGTGCTTTTCAATATTATATATATATATATAGATATAGATATATATATATATATATATATATATATATATATATATATATATATATATATATATATATATATATATATATATATATATATATATATATATATATATATATATATATATATATATACACACACTCGGACATAAACTCACATAATTATTAGTCCGCAATTATGTGCTTAGACATTCTATTTCCCATGCGATAATTTATGGCCATGCATATATGTCATTTTTGTCTTGGTTGGGAAGAATTACTGCAGTTTACCTACCATGTATGCTGATAAGCATGAAGAGTGTTGCCCAGGTGAGCACGTCCATGGTCTTGAGCCTGGCACACCAAGATCTCTACACAGCTCCCCGGCAAAATTATTCCTCACTGACCGTAGTCGATGTTGATCTTCGTTTTATTGTTCAAGAAGACTTCACTAATATAGAACACTCCGTACACCACACACAATATAGTCAACCGAGTATGTTTAGTCTTCACCTTCAGTAGACTATCAAGGTTCAGTCTTACCACACATCTTTGCCTCAGTTAAACACAGTAACTTGATATAGTCTATTACACACTCAGAGGGTATCAGTTATTTCCTACCAGGCAATGAAAATATAGTAGCATGGTAGATTCCCGTGGTATATGTATGCGAGTGGAAGTGTGTGCAAGAGAGCCTGGTGGCCAGCAGTGGGCGTGAGAGACTAGTGATTGAGCCTCACCTCACTCCCTCACACACGCTTACCCACCTTCTCTCTCATCATCGTCTTCTCACCAGACACCGAGATCTGAAAAACAAAATATTTGTGATTGCCATATCATTTATCTTGTGCAAAGTTTAGTAAATTAAACTGATATTACTTTTTCTCACATTTCAATGCGATAAAATATATTATTATGTATAAAATCTACATAAATATTAATAGTAATTTGACAATTAGTTCATTACATCTTTACGGGGGTAAGAATAAACATAGTTTCATAATCGTAGTTTACCACCAGAGCTACAATCATCGGCTGTGGACGCTGCCAGCACACGTCTTCAAAAATGAAAGCTTCAAGTTGCACACAAGTTCAGCGCTCATAGCCAATGACTATATTTTGTAGTAATCCTGTGATATGACAGACTAAGTTTTGTGTGAAGACTACTGTACATTACTGGCCTCAACTTATATTATTCCAGCACATGAAGAAATAAATAGTTGGTACAAACTCACGTTTCTCGAGTCACTTGCCTTGTCTTTTCTTTGGAGGATGTGTGGCGTTGTGCAGGTGTAGGGAGACGTGGAGGGTGTGTAGTGCTGTGCAGGGAGACTTGGAGGGTGTGTGAGGTGATGTGGAAGTGTAGGGAGAGATGGAAAGTGTGTAGTACTGTGCAGGGAGATGTAGAGGAAGTTTTACGTGCCAAGCTGTTGGACGGATGGAGACAGCAGAATTAATCTATAGGATTCTATACGGTCAGACACTTGTGCGTCATCATCAGGACTACTCACGTTTTTGTTACTGTGAACTACTAAAGCCAATATTAGGATCGTTTACTATACAGATAAAAGTGGCGCTCACGCTTGTAGAAGGTTATAGGAGTGATTATTACAGTCTTGTTGAATTTACAGTAAATTTTATTAAATTTAATGCTCATTGAACTTAATCATAATCAGACTCCTTATATTATGTCAGTTTCAAGGCTATAGTTAGTGATGAGGTTTGGTCTCACTAATTCAGCGATCATTGAACATAACCAATGACTTCTGCATCTCCTTTTCCTGTTATCTTGAGACCTCATCATCATCGCTTATGAGACATCTGTTTTGAGTACGACTTCAATTTGTCTTTCATGTATTGCCAGAGGAGAGGCTCATTAGCACCGTCAAAGAGGAGACGAGAGGGAAGACCTTCAAAACGCAGGAAGGGCCATGAGATCCGAATGTTTCTTCGCGGACAAACTTCTTTAGTCAAAGTTACAAGACAATTCATAAGAGCTTATTGTTTTATTAATCAGCTACACAATTTATACTATTTAGAGCATTCGGCGTGAACTGTTTACGGTGAGAGATGATCTTTCTTTAGAAATAGAAATAGAAATAAATAATAATAATAAATAAATACAGTGCCCCGGGTTACAACTTGCAGGGTTCGGGAAGATAGTCTTCTTATGAATATTTCAAGTGAAACTCTTGATCATCCTATCTTATGTTCAGGAAGTAGAGATAAACAAAATCTTACCATAACGGAGATACCTTGCGTCCCCTGACTAGATTATTTATAGTTTTATGAATTGAAGTCATCCATTTAACATATCAGAATAATTTTGTCATTTATCAAGAATCTTTGGAAAGTTTTAAAATATTTGGTGAAACAGAGAGACAGAGAGCTCACGTCATCCATCATCCGCTCCAATTGTTGGTGTCAACTTCTGCCTGACGACTCTTCTCACCACCTGTTGCACGAGGGTTAGTCTTGTAAGTTGTCTGGAGTGAAAATGATTTGTCTTTGTCTTGTTCAGAAATGAGCCTTTGATTCACTTAATTAGTTGGACTAATTAATTTAGACACTTACCAAAATAGAAAGAATCTAAGACAATATGCCAGGGTCTTAACAAGAGGATGAGGAAAGCAGTATAGAAGAGGCACACACAACAAACTAGGTGACCAATCATCAAAATAGATTCCTATATGTCTTTCAAAGGTAGCGGGAGTCAACCAACAATTACAAATTATGAAAGATAGAAACATCTGTATTTCCTTTGACAAAACTCGAGTTATTTTGGGTCTCAATGACACTACAACTTCTCTTATACGCATTTATGGAATAATCGTCCAGATAAAGTTGAAGACCAGCGTATATAGATTTGTAAAGCAGGTTGGATAATTTGTTATAATTTTTAGAGCTCCGTAAAATTATTGTCTTTATCATCGACTCTAAGATATATTTGGTTAACTTGAGATAACCACTTAAGTGGTTAGGTTCGGATATAAATTATGATTTTTACTTATGAACTGGAAATGAAGCGATTAAATGCGAGAAAATATAATAAAAGACGTCATTGAAGAAAAGAAAAAAGTGAGAAACGCAGGAGAAAAGTGTGACGACTTTTAATGGCTTAATACGGGAGAGAGAGAGAAGGGAAATAGAAATGATAAAGGGAAATAGAAATTAACCAAAAAAATGGCTATGGATAATGGAGTAGTATAATTATTTACCTTATACACGCCTAAAGACCTTACCTGTTGAAGCAAATTAACGGCGTTGAGCATCATTAATTTGTTAAAATTAAAAAGAAACTAAACTTATAACTTATAGAACTGACTTTTCCCAGTTGTATTAATTTCCAAATATTTCGTGGAAATGGTCGCCAACAGACTTCAAACAAAACCCGATCCCAGTCATCCGAGAGAACAAGGGCGACATAGAAGTATTCTCAATAACATAAATCGTTTACAATTCGTCCAGGAATTATTGCAGCTATAAAATGAAATATCAGTTTCATATTTGTCTATATACTTTCCACCTTTCACTGTGAATGTACTGCACTTATTGATTCAGTAACGACTTTACCCGTTGTAAATGTTATGAGAGAGAAGTGGAAACGGTTATAATGACATCAAGTGTACATTTCATGCCAGCACAGTGACGTCACCTCAACTCTTTTCTCTACGTCCCCATCTTTTCCTCCTTTAACAGTTTTCTCTATCCACATATTTCTTGATGCAACTAATATTATAATATTTCCCTCCGCTGCTTTGTAAATTGTGATTCTGTTCGTCTCCCATTATTCCATTTCCTGACACCCCGTATCTCACTTCCTCCGTTCTATCTCCATTCCAGTTAATATTAATCTCTCTCTCTCTCTCACCCTTCTCTCCGTCACTTTTATTTTGTTCACTTCCAAACTTATTCAGTAATATTTTAAACTTAATTTTCGAATCACCCACCAGAAAGTGTCATCTGCCGGCGACTCACCTCCCATTTGTACTCTGCATTTACAGTATATCAACCAGTCCTGCTCTCTTCTCTTGCACGCAGGATTTCACTTCTCTCACGACCCTTGACGTGGAAATATTGACCCGTTGTGGCGACATAAGAATAAAGGACTCTGCAATAGGCCTGTTGGTCCATACTAAGCAGCCCTCTGCACACTCAACCCTAAAATTCATAATATCTATCAAACCCACAGTATATTTAAAACTTCCCAACGACTTTGAGTTAACGATGGCGCATGGTAACTTCTTCTACTCGTCCACAACTTTATTTCTGAGCCTAAATTTATTGATTCAAGCCAAAATCTAAATTTATCTAATTTAAAAATGTTGCTACGTGTTTGATTTCATAATTTAAGAGCCTCAGTTTTATCTCTTTTATTTAACTCCATCCTCTATTTATACACGTCGATCATATCGTCCCTCACTATACTGTACGTCTCTCAAGAGAATGTTTTTTTTATTCCATCCTGTCTCTATACTCAAGGTTCCTAAGACCTGAGAATAACTTTGCCTTCCTTTTCTGAATGCCTTCTAGAGAAGCAGTACAGTATCCATTCTATAGTGCTGTGAACAAAATTGAATCGCTTATTCTATTTTTGATGTTACTAATATAAGATTTAGCTGTAAAATAACTGCTACTCCTGTTACTGTAAATGGGATGTAAAGGCGGTCGAGTGCAGTACCGACCATGCTGCCTCCTTTTGTATCGAAGGCTTAGTATACAGTGTACTGTGTACTGTATACTGTGTACTGTATACTGTATACTGTGTACTGTATACTGTGTACTGTGTACTGTATACTGTGTACTGTCCCTAACGGGCGGTCATGCCTATAAGACCCACTTTCACGTTTTTCATTATCCATATCCCTGTTATTCCTCACAGTTATTAGTTGTTTATTCCTATACATATAGTTTGGTTGTGTGTCTTTCCTTGACGCTGCAGTAATGCTAGGAAGAATATTAAATTGGAAAAATCGAATATATTTTTTTTTTACATTTTAGATGAATACAGTGGCTTTCATAAATTCTGCTTATGTAAAAAATGTGTTAAAAAATCACAGAATTATTTTTAATCCTGAACTATTTTGACAACTGTAGTTCACTTGCAACATTTTTATACAATATTTACGCTGTTTGGTGTTGATTCAATCATAGCTATGCTGTAATTAACTTTATTGTGTGCAGCATACCAGCTGATGGGGAATAAATGCCGTAATTGATATACACATCAGTCGAGCCTCCACTAGTCTCTCTACTCTCCGTTGAAATACCCAGTTAGTTGATGTAGTAGTACCCCTGAATGTTGAGTGACTGTTGTGATCCACCATTGAGTGTTGAGTGAATGTTGTGATCCACCATTGAGTGTTGAGTGAATGTTGTGATCCACCATTGAGTGTTGAGTGAATGTTGTGATCCACCATTGAGTGTTGAGTGACTGTTGTGATCCACCATTGAGTGTTGAGTGAATGTTGTGATCCACCATTGAGTGTTGAGTGAATGTTGTGATCCACCATTGAGTGTTGAGTGACTGTTGTGATCCACTATTGAGTGTTGAGTGACTGTTGTGATCCACCATTGAGTGTTGAATGACTGTTGTGATCCACCATTGAGTGTTGAGTGACTGTTGTGATCCACTATTGAGTGTTGAGTGACTGTTGTGATCCACCATTGAGTGTTGAATGACTGTTGTGATCCACCATTGAGTGTTGAGTGACTGTTGTGATCCACCATTGAGTGTTGAGTGAATGTTGTGATCCATCATTGAGTGTTGAGTGAATGTTGTGATCCACCATTGAGTGTTGAGTGACTGTTGTGATCCACCATTGAGTGTTGAGTGACTGTTGTGATTCACCATTTAGTGTTGAATGACTGTTGTGATCCACCATTGAGTGTTGAGTGACTGTTGTGATCCACCATTTAGTGTTGAATGACTGTTGTGATCCACCATTGAGTGTTGAGTGACTGTTGTGATCCACCATTGAGTGTTGAGTGACTGTTGTGATTCACCATTGAGTGTTGAATGACTGTTGTGATCCACCATTGAGTGTTGAGTGACTGTTGTGATCCACCATTTAGTGTTGAATGACTGTTGTGATCCACCATTGAGTGTTGAGTGACTGTTGTGATCCACCATTTAGTGTTGAGTGACTGTTGTGATCCACCATTGAGTGTTGAGTGACTGTTGTGATCCACTATTGAGTGTTGAGTGACTGTTGTGATCCACCATTGAGTGTTGAATGACTGTTGTGATCCACCATTGAGTGTTGAGTGACTGTTGTGATCCACCATTGAGTGTTGAGTGAATGTTGTGATCCACCATTGAGTGTTGAGTGACTGTTGTGATCCACCATTGAGTGTTGAGTGACTGTTGTGATTCACCATTTAGTGTTGAATGACTGTTGTGATCCACCATTGAGTGTTGAGTGACTGTTGTGATCCACCATTTAGTGTTGAATGACTGTTGTGATCCACCATTGAGTGTTGAGTGACTGTTGTGATCCACCATTGAGTGTTGAGTGACTGTTGTGATTCACCATTTAGTGTTGAATGACTGTTGTGATCCACCATTGAGTGTTGAGTGACTGTTGTGATCCACCATTTAGTGTTGAATGACTGTTGTGATCCACCATTGAGTGTTGAGTGACTGTTGTGATCCACCATTTAGTGTTGAGTGACTGTTGTGATCCACCATTGAGTGTTGAGTGACTGTTGTGATCTACCATTGAGTGTTGAGTGACTTGTGATCTACCATTGAGTGTTGAGTGACTGTTGTGATCCACCATTGAGCGTTGTCATCCATCACTGTTTTGTGCATCATAATATAACCTTCCACTTATTTATGATTTTAAAAATTCTCTGCGCTCGTCCAAACGACGTGTCTTATAAATGTTATACAGCATTGCGTTTCTTCTCTACATAAATAATTCAACCAATGTTCCTTTATATCTCAGTTACAACTACAATAAATAATAATATAAGATCATCAGCTATTTATTTATATTGAAAATTGAAATTTCATGTTTTCATCAATTTAACTTCCAGTGTCTATATACAGTACAGTAGGGTGGTCCTTATTTTTCAACTTTGGAATTTTTTACCACAGACCCTGCTAAAAGTGTCCATTTAGGAAAAAAAAACATTGTGTGTAGAGTTATTTTTAAATATATTAATATTTAAAGGTTGCTCAAAGCTGTCAAAAATTATGTAATCGATGTAGTCGATTACTTTGTAGCCGATTACGCCCACCGCTAGTGCGTCGCATTTGGCTCGGTTGTGGTGAGTTTTTGCTGGTCGTGATTGATAATTGGGGAAATTAGAAACAGTTCTGCAGAGTATTCTCATTACTAATTTATATTAATAGTTAATTTCTTTATTCCTCAGGTCAAAATGGCTAATGCAGGAGTAAAAACACGAGAAAATGTGTATTTGATAAAGACATTATGTGATGACATTACAGGGGCTAAGTTACCTTCAAACAGGCAAGTGGTACAGTATTTTTTAAGCCTGCATCGCATAGAGGAAAAAAATCATCAGAGTGGCAGCTGGGGAAGTCACAGACAAAGTTCTTCAATTTTGGACAAAAGCAATCATTCCCACACACCACAAACCAGATTGTGTGAATCAAGTGCACAAAATGTTTGACAAGTGGAGTAGTTTGAAAAAGAACTCTTCAAGAGAGACAGAAACTCAAAAGCAGAAAGAAAAAGAGTTCACTGATACATTTGAAGATCTCTTTGACATTGCACATGTGAATGCTTTGAATATGATGACAGTTCAGGAGGATAAGGATTTCTTAATAGAGCAACGAGAAAAAGGGCGTCGTGGGGTAATGTCATCTCTTGACAAAGTATTCCTGAAAAGAGAGAAACGACGAGGAAAACTCTCAAGAAAGCAATGAAAAGGAAGTTGGCTGCAGACAGTGCAGAGGAAGAAGCCAAAAAATGCCAGGCCATCGTTGTCTTGGACAGCAGTAGTACGTCTTCTGAGGAATCCAACCCATTTCCTGGCCCATCAGCACTTCAAACTCCACCTACTGTCAAGAAGCGTGGGCGAAAAGAAGTTCTAACCCCAGAACTTTCTGCAGCATTAGATTGGACCAAGTCCTCAGATAGAATGGCCATGCACATTGTCACTCAAACTGCTCGGAGTCTGGGCCATGATGTCAGTGAATTGATTCTGAATCGATGAAGCATCAGGAGGAAACGTCAGCATCATCGCAGTAGCAGGGCAGCTGAAATCCTTTCAAACTTCAAACCAGAGTCAGTTTAAATTGTTCACTGGGATGGTGAATTGATGCCTGATTTGACGGGGCATGGGGGCCATGTTGACAGACTCCCAGTTCTTGCCTCAGTCAATGGCACCTCCCAACTTCTTGCTGTTCCAAAACTTCCCTCTGGTACCGGTGATGAACAAGAAAAAGCTGTTGTGAAGGCTTTGCAGCAATGGCACATTGCAGACATCGTGCATGGCATGTGTTTTGATACAACAAGCTCAAATACTGGTCACCACAAGGGTGCGTGTGTCAAAATTGAGCAGTTGCTGGGTTGTGATTTGCTATATTTTGCCTGCCGCCACCATGTACTAGAACTTGGAGCTGGAGCTGCTTTTGAAGCTGTAATGGGGCACTCAGCTGCTCCTGACATACAGCTGTTCAGAAGATTCTAAGCCAAATGGGAACAAATTGACAAGCAGAAGTTTGAAGACTCCTCCACCGACGATCTGGCAGAAGAATCGGTCAGAGCTGTTAGGGACGATCTAACCAACTTCATTGAGAAGGCTCTATTGGAGACACAGCTTCGAGATGATTATCGAGAGCTGCTAGAGTTGGCCTCCATCTTCCTTGGCACATCACCTTCTCGGGGAGTACGATTTTCTGCTCCTGGTACAATGCACCAAGCACGATGGATGGCAAAGACCATTTATTCCTTCAAAGTGTGGTTATTCCGTTCTCAGTTTAAGCTTACTCCAAAGGAGAATAGAGGACTCAGAGATTTGTGCATTTTCTTTGCCCGAATATATGTGAAGGCTTGGACAACTACTCCACTTGCTGCAAAGGCACCAAAAGGAGATCTGATGTTGCTTAAAGCTCTACTAGACTACAGTACCATCAGCGATGCCATATCAAAGGCAACTTTCCACAAAATGATGAGACACCTCTAGTACTTGTCAGAAGAGTTGGTTGCATTGGCCTTCTTTGATGACGATGTTCTCCCAGCAGACATACTCCAAGTGAAGAACCTATATGATTTCACGACAAAGAACACAAAGTCATTTTTCAAAAAGCTCAACTTGAATACAGATTTCCTGGCCCTCCCAGTAGAACAGTGGAAAGATGATCCTGGCTTCCAAAATGCAAAAGTCAGTGTACAAGCTTTGTCTGTGATCAATGATCATGCAGAAAGAGGAGTACCCTTAGTCCAAGATTTCTCAGGCCGCATCACCAAGGACGAACAGCAACTGCAGTATCTACTGCAGGCAGTTGCTGACCACAGGAAATCATTCCCTAATGCCCTCAAGCAGACCTTACTGGGCGACAAAGAGTGAGACTGGTCCTCATGCGACCCCTGCCTTGAGCAGCTAATACCCACTTAGACTAAGTGGAGGGTCCCAGGCTTGGGGGCTAGGAAATGATGTGTTATGAACATTAAGCATAGGCATAATATTGTTAAATTTAATTTGACTTGAGCAACCTTTAATTATTAAAATATTTAAAAACTATTTCACAGACAATGTTTCTACCCCAAATGAAAATTTTTGCCAGGGTCTGTGACAAACAATGGCAAATTTTGTTTTTGGCCCCAAAATAAGGACCACCCTAATATACAGTGAGTATCTTTGTGAGGCGAGATAACCTCAAGAGAAGTTATGTAATGCAAATATACCTGAACTCATCGAAGTTGAAAATCCTTTTAAACTCTAAATTTTTTCTCGCTACACTCCCAAACTCCTTTAATCTTTATCATATCAAGTTCCTTCTGCTCAACTCCTTTTATCCAAAAAATATAGTCGAAAGCTCTCACCGGAATTTAATTCAACCAATCCTAAAAAACATAAAGGAATTAGTTTCTATATAATTAAAAGAACAAGGAAATTTTTAAAACACACTCAGACGTTTTTCCTCTGACACATTAGTATTATTACCACGTCCCTGTCAACCTCAAGTAGTTTTTCAAGGTCTACAGAAACAGGTAGTAGGTACAGTACTTAGAGATGTGATGGGGGTCAAGTGGAGTGGTCACATTGGCTTTGGATGTACTGAGTTTTATTAAGAATTCTGTTGTATCCATACTGCCTCTAGCGTCCGGCCCAAGGCCCCACTGACGTTTTCAACCTCCAATAAAGACTACCAAGTTTGCCTTCCACAAAACTCACTGTATTACCAATTGTAAAGAAGATATGGATATTTGTTATGAGTATCCGTTGCTCCTCCTGTTCAAGACTGTCCGGCCCTAGGGTCATATAGGCATGAAACTAATTAAGGTGTTGAAGCTGTCACCAACACAACAACCACACACTATGTTAACCATCTGTATTAATCAGTGTCAAGGAATAATCCGAGAAGACTGCACAATTCACTAACTGCACTGGCTAACCATTACCCCCGGAACACGATCCGCAAATCGCTTACCACCCCTATTCCCAATTACTGCTGGGTAAACAGCGGCAAATGACATTAACTTACTAACTTTCACTCTGACTGAGGATCGAACCCTTACGTGGCAAGCATGTTGACCATTACACATCAGGTCGCCCAACACACACACACTTTTTTTTTTTAATATCTTAAAATATCCTTAACATTTTCCTTTCTAAACGACAAAATTCTCACTATAACTGCATCGTTAACTACAAAATCAAACAACAAACAGTAGCAACAATACCTTTACAGGCAAATTGTGTTAATTTGTAATGTAATAAAAACAGGTCGGGTGAAAGTACTGTTTAGGCTTTTTTTTTTACGTCACATACGTGTTTACTCTGCAGTGATTGACAATTTAGATATTAATCGTTTGCGGATAGTGTTATGTTTAGCTAGTGCGTATAACGAGTGTCTGGTTTTCCTAGGTTAAGGACGGCTATCTTAATTTAAGCATGGAGGACCTGATGTTTAACAATCCCTTGAGTAAAACTAATTTGCCCATTGAGTAAGTCGTCTTTCCCCATTGAGTACGATGGCTTAACCACTGATCAGTGATTAATTCCTTGAGTAAAATGGCTAGGCTGCTTCTGTAGATTTTTTAGTATTGATGAACCCATGAAGAACTATTTTCTTCTTCTAATTTATCTTTGGTCTGATTTCACTGAACTTTTTTTTGGGGGGGTTAGAAGATGTTAATCCTATGCAGACTATGGCTGGAAGTTCTTAGAAAATAGAACAAATACTTAAGTGTACCCGAGGTATTTGTTTATAATATTTTGACGTTTAAGCTGTAAAGTGATGTCAGTAGTATTTTCAGTGTCCAGAAGAGCTCATTTGTTTACACTTTCATCTTAAATCGATATTTTCCAACTGTTTACATTCAAAACATCAACAGCAGTTTACATCAAACAGAATTATGTCTCTCATAGCTTTTATTTGTTGACGGATGAGTATAATTACTAACTTTGTTACGCGCTTAAAGACCTTAGTTGTTGAAGCTCAGTAATAGCATCATAACGTGGACGGGTTCAGATAATAAACCTAAATCAAACTATCTCGTGCGTGTACAATAATGATGCATCATGACGTCTTTCTTGTTTCGCAGATCTGAAACTACGAGTAATTATTTGTATAGTGTATTGAGAGTAAATTCCACCACCGTTGTCAGAGACAGATAGAGAGAGGACTGAGAGCAACAAAGACTAGAGCCCAGTAATAAGAAACAACATGAGGAAATAACAAAGCCTTTATTGAATTGTACTGTACATATGTGGTAAAATTAAAGGAAATTGGATCTGTGTCGTGGTTTGCAATTCGTCTTTATTTTTATTTTTCATTTTTCTACGAAGTCTCACATGATTTTGAGATTTCGAAAATGTTGAATTGGTCTCCTTACCTCACTGCATGTCATTTAGATAACATAAATCCCAAAACAGTGAAGGGAGTTTATTTGAGTATTGTTGATCGCCTCGAACATTTGGATGCAATTCTAAGACTCAAATCCTCTCGGTATAGTATATCTAATTATCGTAACAAAGACTTTAGTCAAGTTAATAGAGAAGGAAATTATTAAATGCCTCCCAATTATTAATTTGTTTTCTAATGTATGAAACAATTTTATGTACTCTCAACAAAATTTCTCGAACACCTGGGCACGATAGATGTGAGAATGAGCAGAATGGGGCTTGTCATCTCGGAATGGTTTCAGAGTCTTCGAAACTTTTTCAGATTGCATGGTGCTTACAGCGCTCAAGAATTTTTTGGTGAGTGTACCTTAGTTTTTGAAGCACAGGCATACTTATGCTCAACACCGAGAAACTCTAATCACCCGTAAGATTTAACATGCAGAGAAAAGAAAATATTAACTAGTGTTCATATCAGTTCATTAAGACACTGGACTAGTTCCAAGTGCGCCACTAAATCCTCTTACTCCTTCTGTAATAACGATTGACTGATGCATCTCAACCGTGTAACAAAACGATAGCAGCCTCAGTGGAAAACTCAACAGGGCTTTGGTCAAGTTAGCAGCGGGACACTGAGAATCGTCAATGTCTTAATGCTCGCCTGGTATCACTCTTAGCCTATGATGTCCGACAGCGAACGTCTTACAAGCGTTTGTTTTTCACTACCCAGACTTCACGAACACATTATCTGTACTCCCAACATACGGCACCACAGTCCACTTGAACACCCTGATGCACCAATCACTGTCCACAACTCAGACCACCAACCTCTCTCTCTGACCATCCATGTCTTTCTAAACTCCTCACACATAACCCACGCATCACTACACACTTTGTGGTGGCCAGACACGAGAGTCACTCTACATATTCTGAGTTAGCGATGAGAGGTCAAAGCTGGGTCCAGTGGTGAGAACGTGTAGTCGAGGACACAAATAGACTTAAACTACACACACCCTCCACCGCTTCACCCAATTGTCAACACTTCACCTTTCATAAAGTTCAACAATAATTAGCTTCATTTGTGTGTAATATTTTCTGCTATCACTTCAGGCCCGATTGATATCTTTTACGGTAATATTTGATCACTTGTTGAGGAGAAAGTGGTAGTTTTTGTTATAAGGTCATTTTAGTTCCTGTAGCGGTCACCCACAGCGTTGTCAGAGCAGGTCTACTGATGGCAACGATGCTAGCGCTGTATAATACAGTATGTACACCCACAGTTCCTTACTTTCTTACGTAAATGTACAATTCAATTTTGGGAGGTTTTCCTTCTCGCAGATCTTTCTCTCACTTTATCCTTTAACTACGTTTCTGTTTTTTCCTTTTCTTTTCGCCTTTTCCCTCACCTCCCCACCATTTCACTTAACGCCCGTCCATCTTTTCACCGTCTTTCCCCAGTTCCTTTATTTTTTTAATTTTCCTTTCCTTCCATTCTCCAATTACGTTTCTGTTCTTTCTTCTTCTTTTTTATTTTATTTTCATCTCCCCCTTATCAATTTACTTCTTGCAGTCTTTCCCCCACCTCTTCATATTTCCACATTTTTCGACCTGTTTCTCTGCCAGTAAACCCTTGTTCACCTTCCCCCTTTGCTAACTTTCCCTCACCTGGGACTTGTATATTACACTTGCTCCTTGTATTATTTTCTTATAGAATCAATGATGATAATAAACATAACCTCACAATTATCAAGTATTATTCCCTCATCGTTTTATGTTATACTTAATTATTATCCAATTCTCTTTATCAATCCTCCTGTAACAATGATATTTTTTTCACTCCTGAATAAATAAATAATATGTGATATCGTGACTAAATAATATGTGATTATTTTCCAGACAGAAGAACTTTTCAACAGCCAGTATACTTATACCTGTATCCTGAACTCGTCTCGCATTTACCGTGGCTGTCATTGTTAACTTAGTTCTGGAATATCCATTATGTTTCTGCTTACTCTGAGGTCAGTCATTTTCTTTCCTCTTAAACATAAACTGCTACAATTCAATAACAGCTTTACCTAGTCCGTATTATTTACAATTCGATCTTCTTCGTCAGTCCAACTTGGTGTAAGACATTCCTACGTCTAAAGTTTTAAATAAAACATTCTCTGTGTGAAGGAGGCGCAGGCTACTTCTGTAGATTGTATTACTTCAGAATTAGTTTAAACCACACCGGTAAAGCTTAGGTTAGGTTAGCTGTGGTGTGGAGACGCTAGGTTAAGTTAAGTTACGTTTTTGTTTGTTGTAACGGGAGTTCCTTTGAATTTCGTAATGTTACAGAGTAATTATGCCATCCTCATCGCGCCCCAGCCACGTTGACAGAAAATTCCTCTCCCTCCAGATCTGATTAGACTTCCAATTATCGGCTTATCCAATTAATCGCCGTTTCAATTTGGTCCTGTGACGAACGGCCGCTGATTTCCAGGTAGATTATCTTTAATTAGCCGAGTATCATGGACGGTGCAGCGGTAATTCCGGCTGTATTTTTCTACAAGTACATCCTTGTTTTTGGAGTTCTCAAGAATAATTCTACCAATCACAATTATCTGTGTAGTATTAAACTTCATAATGTAACTAAAAATTT